>NC_143195.1:6980000-7280000 GCF_051530095.1 Phoenix dactylifera | reverse complement strand
GACCCATTTTGGCCAATCTATGGTGCGGCTCCTCCTAATTTCTAGGAGGAGTCCACGCCTAGGGCTTCAAAGAAAAAGAATAAAAAGGGGGGCAGCCCCCCTTGGGATTATTCTTGGTGGTTCTTTTTAGGCGAGCGGCCTCCATCTCTCCCTTCTTCTTCTTCCATCCGCAAGGCACAAAGAGGGGCAGCAAGCATGGAGTCTTCTTCCTCCTCTTGGTCAGCTACATGGAAGAAAATAAAGAGAGAAAGGTGTTCCTCTCTTCCCTCCTTCATCCATGGTAAAGAAAAAGGCAAGAAAGTGTTTCTTCCTTCTCCTTCTTCTTCCTCTTGGAAGCAATCAAGAGTTGATTGCTTGGTGGACTTCCAACCATCAAAGAGGGATCTCTGCAAGGGAGCTAGCACCCTAGTGAGATTATGACCTTGATCGATCCAGATCTTCGTGTGGATACCCATAGAGGCCGGACGCTTGTGCGGCTTCAAACGAACCCAATTTCCACGGTCATCAGATAGCGGTGAAGATCTACCCGCTCAAAGGTAAAGATGTAATCTTTACAATTATTTTTGTAGATCTAAAAATGAATCAAGTAAATAATTTTAATCTATCCTTTAGATTTTATAATCTTCTGAGTTAGAGAACTCCGAATTTTTTTGAAATCTACGTTCCTAGGGACGTTCATGAGATAAACGACCCCACGCATGTCTTTCCGCTGTGATCGTCGCAACGTGTGCAGAGGTAACCCGACAGTGGTATCAGAGCCGCGTTTATGGGATTAAGATTAACATTGATAGGCTTGATTAGGATTTAATTTAGATCTGACAAATTTATATGCTTACCGAAATTTCTGCGTGCTGAAATTTCAGATTTCAGCATGCAGATTTTTGTTTGAAAAATTTAGATCTTGCATGATTAATTTTAATTACAATGAGATTGCAATAATTAAAATCATATTTTGCATGATCAGAATTTCAGTTGATAGCATATTTAATTAAAATTTTCAGATCTGAAATTACATAAGAAGTATGTGATAAGATTCAATCAAAGATTCATGATCATGAAAGATAAATTTCTATTTATGCCTAAGCTTAAAAGGAAATTGATATTTGCATGATATGCATAAGATATGATCAAATCATAGAATCATGTTTATTAAAGGATAATTTTGTTTAGGAATATTGTGCTTAAAAGAAAATTAATATATGCATGAGATGTATATATATGTTAAGCAATTTTTACATGAGATGTGAATAAAAATCCAAATAGGTTAGGACATTTACATAAGATGTAAACCTAAACTAATATGCCATTTACATAAGATGTAAACACATAACATATGAAAGGATTTCATATTCACATAGGATGTAAACCTAAACAATATGACGTTTACATAAGATGTAAACGCATAACATATGGAAGCAGTTTTATATTTACATAGGATGTAAACTTGAACCAATGTGACATTTGCATAAGATGTAATTATATAACATTTGGTTTGGGATAGAGTGTTACATTAAATGCAAATCCTTTGAAACTTAAAATCTCCTCAATCAATCGAGAGTGAAGGATGCATTGAGTTAGCCATATTTGATTAATTAATCTAATTGGTGTCTAGGAAAGCATTAAAGGTGGTTACTTAATTAGGACCTTACTCTCTGAGTAAGGGAAGCCTTCCACCTGCTTACCTGGTCAATTGATCGATTATCTCCTATGAATGGCTCAAAGTTGAAATCACTAAGACTAGATATCTAATATTAAGTCTAGAGGTCTTCCACCATAGTAAAGCTGATAAGGTCTTTCTAGCGTTGATTTGTCTCGGCTGGATACAGTGGGCAAGTTGCATTGGGGGACTGGACCTCTCTATTGATATGAGATATAGTGAGGGCAAAGATGGGGTTGGGCTCCAATAAGTGTTAGGTAAGGATCCAATGACGGCTTTATTTCTGCGGGATATATGGTGGATCTGACCTAACCAAGGAACGGGGCCAATAACTGTTAGGTGAGATCCTTATGACTTGGAGACCAAGTTGGCTACAACTTGCTTGAGAAGCATTGTACAAGGAGTTGTACACTCATCGTTTATATGTCACCAATAACTGTTAGGTGAGGTAACATGTAAATTGGTGAGACCGTAGTACCCCACTTGGAATCTAGAGTTGCAGGTTTTCGTTTCTCTACCGGAGGAGTGTAAGAGATTCGAGAAAATAGTGGAAGGTATTTGTTTTAAATGTCCCTAAAACAAATAAAGTTCAAGTACAAAATTCTAACTAGAATCTTTACTCTCTGAGGATTATAAAGTCAGCTTCCAAACTCTTAACTCATATCCTAGAGAACAACCATTTGACCAAACTCAATTATAAAGACTGGCTCAGCAATTTCAAAATAGTTTTAAATTATAAGAAATTAGGGTATATGTTAGACCATGACATCCCCATGTTACCAGTTCATCCGATCACTGATCAGCGTAAGATGCATGACAAGTGGACGAACGATGACAATAAAGTTAGGTGCTACATAATGGCATGAGAACATGAAGACTGTCGGGACATATTGAATCACTTGTAAGAGTTGTAGGGTGAACAGAGTCGCGCAGCATGGTTTGAAGTATCCAAAAGACTTTTCAAGGCCAAGATACGCGAAGGGCAGTCTGTCCATGATCATGGTCTGACCATGATAAAGGACTTGGAGGAGCTTGAGAAGCTCGGCATGATCATGCATAAGAAATTGCAAACGGATTTGATCCTGCAATCCCTTCCAGCTTCATATGAACAGTTTATAGTAAACTATCATATGAACAAGACTGTATGCACCAAAACAAAATTGTTAAATAAATTAGTAACTACCTTAGGGACCTTGAAGAGTTCAAAGGGCATAGTTCTCGCTGTCGAGTTGGCTTCTACTTCCAAGAAAAAGTCTACCTGAAAGAAGAAGAAGCCTACGAAGAAGCAGAAGACCGAGAAAGAGGCAAGTAAGAAAGTTCCAAGAAAATGGCCGATTGCAAGGGGAAGTGTTTCCATTGCATTATGGACGGCCATTGGAAGAGGAACTATCCTACATACATGAGAAGCATAAAGAGTAAGAAAGGGTGACACACCTTCAGAAGGTATGTCAGATATGCTCAGGATACTTAGGAATTGTTACCTGCTGTTAGCAGAAATTTGATTTCTGTATCTTGTTTAGCACAGGAAGATTTTATAAGACTACTGATCCATTTATTTGAGAAATAAATTGGTTCCACGTGGTTTTATGATTGACAGTCTCTATCACTTACATTTCGATGTATCTGTGAAATTATCTAAGTAAATAGTGAGTACCATAGGATCCAAAAGATCTAGAGATAAGATAAATTTAAGGTATTTATGGCACCTCAGGCTTGGCTATATAGGAGAAGACAGAATAAACAAATTGGAGAAACATGGGCTTCTGGCTCATTGACTTTCGAGTCATATTCGATTTGTGAATCCTGCCTTCAAGAAAAGATGGCTAAATTACCCTTTGTAGGACATGGGGAGAGGTCCACTAAAATACTTACCCTAGTACACACTGACGTGTGTGGCCCATTCGATGTGCAGGCTAGGGGTCATAATTTTTACTTCATTTACCGATGATTACTCACGGTATGGATATGTGTATGAGACACAAATCTGAAGCTTTTGAAAAGTTCAAAGAGTTCAGATATGAAGTAAAAAAATAAACAGGAAAACTCATTAAGGTTCTTCGATCGGATCGAGGAGGTAAGCACCTTAATGGAGAGTTCCGTGATTATCTCAAAGAGAATGGTATAGTTTCATAACGGACCCCTCCTAGTACACCCCAACTCAATGGGGTGTTAGAGAGGAGGAATCGGACCCTATTGGATATGGTCAGGTCTATGATGAGCTTCACTAATTTACCTTTATTTCTTTAGAGAGATATCCCATTTTCAGCTATTTACTTATTGAATAGAGTTTTCTCTAAAGTCCGTACCTACCACACCATACGAGAGATATGGCATGGTAAGAAGCCAAATCTTAGTTATCTTAAGATTTAGAGATGTCCGGCCCAAGTCAAGCGACAATAGGCGGATAAGTTAGAGGATAAGACAATTAGTGCTCGTTTTAATGGATATCCTTAAGAGTCATTAGGATATGATTTTTCATCCCATAGAATCATAAAGTGTTTGTGAGCCGACATGCTATCTTCATGAAAAATAGTTTTTTCTTGATAGAGGCAGTGGAAGGAAAACTGAGCTTAAAGAGAAAGTCTCTGAAGAGTAACGAGCCATTGTAGCTTTAAAATCTATTCATATTAAGCCAGTACATGCAGTACCTCCTCCACCTCGTAAATCTAGTATGATCTCTCATCCTCCTAAAAGGTACTTAGGTATGCTTACAGAGAATGTAGAGAAAATGTTCCTCATCGGAGATAGGAATCAAGGTACGGATCCCAATACCTACAACGAGGCGATGTTAGACATCGATTCTGAGAGATGGCTGGAAGCAATGAAGTCAAAGATGGACTCCATGCATTCCAACCAAGTCTGGACCTTAGTAGATCCACCAGAAGGTATAGTACCTATTGGGTATAAATGGATCTATCAGAAAAAATTAAGTTCGGATGACAAGGTAGAGACCTATAAGGCAAGGCTAGTAGCGAAAGGTTATAGCCAGTACGAAAGCATTGACTATCAGGATACCTTTTCACTTGTAGCCATGCAGAAGTCCATTCGAATATTGCTCGCTGTTGCAGCAAATCATGATATTGTGATAGTGATCACAAGGTCTGTAAACTGCAAATGTCCATCTATGGACTAAAGCAAGCATCTCAGAGTTGGAAAACTCGTTTCAACGATGTAATCAAATCGTTTGATTTCATCAAGGATGAAGAGGAACCATGTGTTTATAAGAAAGTTAGTGGGAGGGCTATTGTATTTCTCGTATTGTACGCGGATGATATCCTTCTTGTTGGGAATGATATTCCTATACTAACTAAGGTCAAGGTATGATTGTCTAAGAAATTCTCCATAAAAGACTTTAGGAAAGCATCCTATATTTTGGAAATTAAGATTTGTAGAGATAGATCTAAGAGGATGCTTGTCCTATCACAGAATATATATATAAAGGAAGTGCTGAAGAGGTTCGGCATGGAAACCTCTAAAAGGCGAATTATTACCTTTTAGGCATGGGATAAATCTCTCCAAGAAGATGTGCCCCAACACATCTGTAGAGATTCAGCGGATGAGTAAGATCCCTTATGCTTCGGCTATAGGGAGCCTCATATATACCATGCTATGTACACGACTTGATATAGCACATGTTGTGAGTGTCATGAGCATATATCAGTCAAATCCAGGCCACGAGCACTGGATAGCTATGAAGAACAGTCTTAAGTACTTGAGAAGAACTGAGGATATGTTCTTGGTTTTTAGGAGAAGATTAGAGTTAAAGGTAGAAGGATACACACATATTGATGATAGAAAGTCTACATCAGAATATGTGCAATGGTGGTTCAGTAATTTGGAAGAGTTCCAAATAACTATCATTACAGATTCTACCTTGTAAACTAAATATATCGCCGCCTCTAAGGGTGTAGTGGAAACCTTCTGGATCAAGAATTTTATTGCAGAATTAGGTGTAATGTCATCAGATGCCATAACACTATGCTGCGATAATAATGGCACTATAGCACTTGCTAAGGAGCCAAGGTCTCACCAGAAGTCTAAGCACATAGAGCGGCGGTTTAACTTGATACACGACTACCTCGAAAAGAAATAAGTAAAGGTACAGAGAGTAGACCCCACAGGAAATGTGGTGGACACATTCACTAAGCATTTAAGTCAGCAAAAAATTGAAGCACATCTTGAGAAGATGGGGCTTAGATTTATGGCTGATTGGCTTTAGTACAAGTGGGAGACTGTTAGAAGTATGCCCTAAAAGCCAATTTGGCTGACGCATTATTTTGTTCTGGGACATAAATTTATACTTGACCTAATAATAAATTTTTTAGGATGGGCATTCTTTTCATTCATGTTCTTATGTGTCCATGAATCGTCCAAGAAATTAATAAGATGATGACACGTATTCTCAAGAGTTGAGAATTTGAGGCATGTGTCATTGGTGATTAATTCCTGAATTGCTCCTGATCGATGGATCCATCACGAGGGACGGTGATCGATCCGCTGAGATTAGTGCACAGATCACTTAGTCAGATGGATGAGTCTTGAGTCCACAGTGTGGGGACACTAGAGTGATTGTGCAAGTGCTTATTAGAGAACAAGGATACTGAGCGTGACCAAAGCAAGTAGTCACTTGGATGTCTATCCACTCGTCAGTGACTTACTTAATGCTGCAGTTGTATGACTGGTCCTTTGACCTACGATGCCTCGGCTATTCACAGTGAGGTTGCTGTAGTTTGACGAGCACATAAACATAGGGCCTATCCATTTGGATCTTTGTGGTGCAGATTGACTGCAGTAGGTTCATTATAGGAGTAGGGGTGCATCTAGATGGAATCTATCGACCTTGATAGATTAGGAGAGATCCTATGTGATTTATGAGACTGAGTTCATAAATTCTTGGCCAAGGTAGTTTTTGGAAAAAGAGTTTTCCAATCTCGAACTGGAGTCGAATAAATTTTACATATGATAGATGATGGGGTTTGACGAGTTATCCATGACCTCCATCCTGTTGGGATCCATGATAGAGGGACTATATCATACGCTAACTGCACCTAGAGGTTCATCTATTCCATTCTGCTGGATTGCCACTACATGCTGCTAGGTGTCACTGGTGGATTGTGAGACTCAGAGGCATTCACTTGATGATCAGTGAATCTGAATGAGAAGAGTTGAAATTGTTCCAACCCATTGAAAGGAGTTTCAATGATATTATGATAGGAATCACAATATATCTCACTACCAGACAGAATAGTACCTATAGGGTCACACACAATAAAGGATCTGATTGATCTAATGGTTGGATTGTGATTTGGAATCACAATAGTTTGTATTTGTCAATTTGATTGATAATTGGTTTAACCCACTAAGAGTTAGTGAGTTGAAGAAGAAATTAATTGCAATTGGATTGCAATTTGATTGAATCAATTGGACCTAATTAATTGGACTCGATCTTATTTGATAATGTTCAAGAGTCCTACTTGAAGTAGGACTCCTAGAGTTTTAATTAGATTAGGACTTCAAATTATTAGAGTCCTACTTGGAGTAGGATTCCTAAAAGTCCTAATTGGATTAGGACTAAAATTATATGAGTCTTAATTGGATTAGGATTTCTAGAGTCCTAATTAATTTTGGTCTAATAGATAAAGATGACTTCTAATTAGATTAGGATTCATGTGAATCAAATAGGGAGACTAATTGGGTCCTACTTAGATTAGAATTCAATGAACCAAGGACTACCTAAATCCTAATTTGATTAGGATTAGAAGGGAGGGGCAAGCTCTTGCCCCTCCCTTCCTCAGATGCTCCCTGGATCCGCATCCCGGATGGCCGGGACGCGTGACCTGGATGGACGGGACTCACGTCCCGGATGCCCGGGACGCGAGACCCGTTTTGGCCAATCTATGGTGCGGCTCCTCATAACTTCTAGGAGGAGTCCACACCTAGGGCTTCAAAGAAAAAGAATAAAAAGGGGGGCAGCCCCCCTTGGGATTATTCTTGGTGGTTCTTTTTAGGCGAGCGGCCTCCATCTCTCCCTTCTTCTTCTTCCATCCGCAAGGCACAAAGAGGGGCAGCAAGCATGGAGTCTTCTTCCTCCTCTTGGTCAGCTACATAGAAGAAAATAAAGAGAGGAAGGTGTTCCTCTCTTCCCTCCTTCTTCATCCATAGTAAAGAAAAGGCAAGAAAGTGTTTCTTCCTTCTCCTTCTTCTTTCTCTTGGAAGCAATCAAGAGTTGATTGCTTGGAGGAGTTCCAACCATCAAAGAGGGATCTCTGCAAGAAGCTAGCACCCCGGTGAGATCATGACCTTGATTGATCCAGATCTTCGTGTGGATACCCGTAGAGGCTGGACGCTTGTGCGGCTTCAAACAAACTCAATTTCCACGGTCATCAGATAGCGGTGAAGATCTACCTGCTCAAAGGTAAAGATGTAATCTTTACAATTATTTTTGTAGATCTGAAAATGAATCAAATAAATAATTTTAATCTATCCTTTAGATTTTATAATCTTCTGAGTTAGAGAACTCCGAATTTTTTTGAAATCTACGTTCCTAGGGATGTTCATGAGATGAACAACCCCGCACGTGTCTTTCCGTTGCGATCGTCGCAATGCATGCGGAGGTAACCCGACAACAAAGCCATCTTCTGTTACACTTAAATAGTGGGAAGGTAGCTTTCCTCTCCGATGATCTACCTCTGCCCTCTTCTAGGTAGCCATCTTTTTTGTTGCTTTGAAATCGACAAAGTACTTTTTTGTTAGCTCCTTTTGAAGGCATTTTCGACTCAACGAGGTAACGACTAGTAAGATGCTGCTTCAGCTTGGTTACCCCATCTCCTCTAAACTCAATGTCACACAACTTACACTTTAGTGGTGCCAACCTAAAAACATGACATCATGATTCTAGCCAATGTCATTGATAGTCAGTTTTAAACCACGCAATAGCACGTATCTTGTAGGATAGTGATTACGGATATCGATCCACAGGGATTGGGGTACAATTATTTTTTTTTAATTTATAAATATGAGTTTGTGAAGAATATTAACTTAAATAATTTAATAAGAAATGCAATTAAAATGATATCAGTTGAGAGAACCTAGGGCAAGGAATTCACTTCTAACATAGTAACAAGGATTATTTGTATTTTAATTCATTCTTGGATTAACAGCAAATTAGCTACAAGCCCTATAAGCATTCAAATAAAAATTCACGAAAGTAATTTTAGGAAAACCCATCTTCAGTTGGTATGAAATGTCTACCCTAAACTAAGGTGGCAGGACACTGCATCTTTCTTAAGTATGGATTATCTTTATACTCACTCAGTGATCATGAAAAATAATTGTATAAACATCATACTTAAAATCACACAAATTAAATATGAGATGAAAGAAAAATATTCATTTAAGAATAAGAGGATTTATACAACTTCAAGAACAAAATTAAAGATACAAAACCCTTATTTCTCTATTAGAGCTTCATCCAGCCCTAATGAAGGAATTAAGCTTCCATGGCAGCAGCACTGCAGTGGTCTCCCATCACGGCTGCCTCCTTTCTTTCTCCGCCTTCTCCCTCCTTCTCTCTCTCTCTGACTTCTTTGAAAACTCAGCGATAGGAAGAAGCTCGGTCTGATCAGAAAAGAATGCCCCTAGCCTTCACGTATCGACTCCCTTTTATAGGCTACCCACCTTTCTCTACTCCCCTCTTTCGAGGATGCAGAGATTGAGCTGATCCGGTCGTTGGAACAGGGAGCTGATCACGTTGAAGGAGTCGACGCTATTCCTTGGATGCAGGGGATGATGTGGATGCTGGAACGGTGCTCACGGTTGAGAGGAGATAAGGATGAATCACGGAGAAGACGCGGGAGGTTGCTGGGAGCTGGAACTCGTCTGTGGCTGGGATAACAATCAGTGGAGCTGGGATGAAGCTTGGACGGCTGGATAGCTCATGCTGAAGAATAGATGCGATCTCTTGGCATGCATCGCGGGAGAAAATGGGGCACGGCGGACAGCTAGGATGCTGGGACGTCGCTGACCATGGGAGATCTTGGGAATTGGCTGGATTCATGCGGATGGTGGACATGATCCGAAACATTGGTGATGCGGCTTCAACGCAGAGGAGATGTGGACGTTTGAGAGGATCTCAGAGGGATGAGATGGCTGGGAGTGAGCTGGGAGCAGGGGATGCGGAATAAGCTGGGAATCTGGTTGGATGCGGGATAAGGATAGATCACGAACGGAAGCACAGAGGAAGCGGATGGGATGAAGTTTAGCTTGATTCGGAAGAGAAGATCCGGGAGATAATCTATGGAATCAGTCTAAAATGACGGGAGAAAGTTGGGATTCGTTGGATTCATCGCGGTTGGCTGGAATGAGCATGGATAGGCTGGCACTCTGTTCCGAAGCAGGGGATAAGGATGCAAGGCTGGATTCGTGAGCGTGGATAGGCTGGTTCTCATCCGAAAGTTGGGAAAGATGTGGAGGAAATGCGGAGAGGATGGAACGAACGGGATGAAGGGGATTCGGATAAGGAAGGGGCACACGGGATGCTGAGATTTGTTCGTGAACGGGAGGAATCCAAAACGAGAGGAAGGTTGGATTCGGCTGGGAGTTTAGTTGGATTTGTGAATGGCTGGGGTCAGGTGATGATGCCGTTGGGATGAAGATTGGTCGGTTTGGGATGAGGGGATTTGAAACTATTCGATTGGGAAGAGGCCAACGACTAAAATTTTCTGAGATCCGTGCGACTATAAATGATATACTTTGAGATCTGAGAAACAAATGATTGAAGGGATTCTATTATTTTTGAGGTTAAAACAGGGGAATAGGAACACGTAAAAAGAGAGTTGGAACGTGTGGGAAGAAAATTAGGTGAACTTATGAAGAGAAGAGGATTAATGGGAGGCACTGAGTTTTGGAGGAGAGTTCTTGGAGTCGACTCCGGAGGATGTGGAGTTGTGAAATGATGCAGTGTAGGTTTAGGCTTTATTAAGTTCGACTCGACCTACACACATTAGGCTCAATCAATAATCAAAATCGAATTAAAATGCATTGATGAAGGTGAACACATTTTTTCATGTTTAAACTTAAAATATGTATATAAAAATACTACTAAGTGCTATGTAAAATAGATTATTTATACATTATTTAGCACTTATGAGTCATGCTCCAATTTCTTCCTTCTTGATGGATCCATTCCTACAAGTGAATCAAACACATGTCAAATATTTTTTTACTTTAACTAATATTTAGATAATTAACTAAATGTAGTACTAAATTCTTATATTTTTTCACTTAATTAACTTCTTTTAATTATTTTTAATTAATTTAATATTCAAATAACAATATTTTGTTTTATTTTAATTCAAAACATACAGAACCACAATAGGGGTGCTGCATTTATTATTATCTTAGCATATCATTATTTTATTTTTGGAAAATAGGAAAGTTTTAATATGCTATGAAAAATATATTTTCTCCTTCAAAAAAAAGCTTCTAATTTACATATACATATATGGTACTAATTTTTTATAAATTTTGTATTATTTATATTTTAAAAATAATTATTAAATAAAAATAATTTAGAAAGTTATTTTGAAATTATATTAGACAATTATATCTTTCTCATCCCATGGGCATGCAAGGAAAGCCACTTATTTTTTTAATTTTATTCAAATTTGGGCCTATATCACTATTCAAGTCAACTTGAATAAAATATTATGAAATTTTCATGGAGAGTGGCATTTATGTCACCAAATGTATTTTTGATTTATAATGATTTTTTGAATTTTACTTTTTTAATTCTATAGTCTAAAATTATATTTTTAAATTTAAAAAATAAAAGATTGAATAAAAATTTAAGATTTTAGTATCATCGCATAGATCTTCTCTAGATCTACAATATATGATGAAATGACACCAAAGGACATGGTTTTCCTTTATTTTTCAAATTATAACCAATTTAATTTAGGCCTCAAAATACCAAAAAAAATATAGAAATGAAGAGAGGAGAGTGGCATTACCTGATTTCAGCAAAAATCTGGGTTGAAATTGATGAAATTGGTTAGATCTGGCTGATTTTCAAATTTTTTTTAAAAAATAGGTGGTATGCAAAAATTTTGGGATGCTCATCCTTCTCATAGGTCACATGATGCTCAATAAATTAGCCTTCAGTTTGAATTCAAATGAAATTTCTTTTATTTTTTTCTACTCTTAACCCAACTCCTAATATGAGGAGTTGACCCTTAATTATAGGAAGTCAACCCTTTGGATCAAGGGGGAGCTCTGGTCGACTCCCAAGTATAAGAGAATCGGGTCGAGCTTAGTTAGGCTAAGGAGGAGTTGACTTTGGTTAAGTTGGTTCGACCTCTTGTCAGGAGTCGACTCGTGGATAAGTTCGAGTCGACTCCTATGTCGGAGGATGAGTTTTGTACCTGAGATGATCCAATCTCACTTCACTTCAACTCTTTCCTATTCTCTTCAAAACTCCCTCCAAACCCTTCCTCACTCAAAATCACCGACTCCAAGCCTTCAATCCTCCTTCCATTTGGTCAGTTTGGTTTCTAGTGGCTCCATAGAAGCAACCGGCCTAAAGGATGAAGTGTACAAGAACCCTAGAGCAGATGGAAATGTGAACCAAGGAAAGATCCGACCCTCAACCTCCACTTCATGAAGAGGTAGCCCCTTCTCCTCCATAGCCCACTCCGAGTAAGGTTCCCCTTTCCTCCTAGATTGTCCCAACTGACCATAATATAGATTTTGAATTTTTGGAATGGCAGAGTTTTTGATTAGGAGAAAATTGAAGAAGCTTGGGTGGGAGTTTGTGTGTTCTTTGAATATACCCACCTACCCCAATTTTGTGAGAGAGTTCAACGAAAAATATGAAGTTTGGGATAGAAAGCTTAGAGTAAGTGGTGAAGGGAATCCACATTGTTTTGAACGTATTGAGCTTAGATAGGCTCTTGCGGATGTCGACTAATGGCATCTTTGCAGAGTGTTTGGATGAGAGGAGGATTAGCCTGTAGTAGATTTTGGGTCGAGAGGATGTTAATGAGTTAGAGGAGATGAGCCCCAACTAGCTGTCAGTCGAGATGAGACTTTTTCACCACATGGTCAGCCAAATCTTGTTCCCTAAGATGGGAAAATTTTGATTTTGTATCAGAAAGGATATCGTAGTGATGTTCCACGTGCTTAAGGAGTATCCCGAAAACATGCTTGCATCGATGTTCCCACATATGCATTAGGCGGCGAGCAGGTCGAAGGTTTCACTACAGTGACTGCTCATTGCATTAGATGGGATACAATAAGATCGATAGACATTGGGTAAAGAAAGGTGCTGGTGGACGAGATGAATCTGGAGGCGATGATGAGCAGGCACAGCCAGAGGCCAGATCAAGTGAGCTAGCAGTTTCTATTGATTAGGATACCATGCCACCTGCCTCCACAAAGGTTCTAGAGCAAACAACAGAGCCAGAGCATCCATTCGAGCATGGAGGAGGAGACTGTGCTGCATCTTTTGAGTTCCAGCCTCAGCCACAACGTCTAGAGAGCACCACTAGTAGATTATTAGATTGGATGAACAGTAGCTGAGAGATGTATTTTAGTAGGTTATGGCTAGGCTGATAGCATTTGGAGCACTTCAACAGGAGAGGAGTAGAGTGGATCAACATAGACCTCCGAGTCACCGTGTGGCATACTTTCCATAAATCAGAGACTGGAGCTTCATGTATCTTCGTTGACTTAGATGGTGGTACATTTGAGGTGAGACATATCTAATATCAGTTATTTGGTGATGGATTAGCTTTGGAGGATCGGAGAGATCGAGAGGGAGATGAAGACTCTACAGAGCTCAATGCTGAATGGCATCAAGATTGTTACCACTGAGATGCGTAAAACGAAGCTCGAATTCAGAAGAGCCTCAGAGAGGTTTGGGATGAGAACGAGGAGACTGACCGAGTCTCTCACTTCTCAGGCCTGCACCCTAGTTGACATGATTAACCATTTTGTCCAAGAGCCGGGGATCATTGAATTTTCTTATCGACCATCCACTCAACCTGGACCCTCTAGTTCAACCCTTAGAGTTAGGCGCTTTACCATCCACCACCCCTATCATAACTCATCATCCTCTGATTAGTCATCTAAGAGTTTACTTTTATAGTACCTAGATACTTCACCCTAGATGCCCTATATGTTTGTTTTTGTTGTTAGGATTAACTAACCTATCCTATGCATGTTGTATTTTGGATGATCGCTATGATACTTCTCTTTTGTACATATTACTTAATATGACACTAATGAAGTTGTTTACTTTCCTTTTGTTGCTATCTCTTAAATTCAAGTGCTTGTTTCTTTTTTATAATGACAAAAGGGGGAGAAATAAGAACTTGAGAAAAGAAATAGGAAATTGATTGAATAGATATGAAGATAATCATAAATAATTAAAGAAGAAAATGAACTTAATTGGACTTCCAAATTGATTGAACATTGAAAATAAGTTGGTGGTATTGAAAAAATGTGGTTCGGGGGCAGGGTACGGTACTAAAGGTCCTCGGACTTCCAGGCGGTTTTTCTTTTGGAATGGAACCTGACCTAGTCCGTGGTAAATAGAGGTGGAGCAAAAGCAAGGGAGGCATTAAGTCGATATTCCAGATCGTGCAAAATTCCGCTCCTTGGGACCACAGAGCTGTGAAGATGGGGGGGACCTCACCTACTCATCTGGCTACCGTGCTGCCTCCTTCCTTTGCCGACTCATAGCTAACCGGACTAAAAGAGAATAACAAAAGAGAGAACTTAATTGGTGTTGTTGAAAATAAATTTGTGGTATCAATAAAATGGACTTAATTGAACATCAAATCAATTAATAATTGAAATTAAATTGAAGTATTCTTTATGAACAATGAACGCATTAGCTATTTCATCTAAGCACACACTATTTACTCTGGGTAGATTTTGCCATCGTCAAAAAGGAGGGAGAATGTTAACCCAAAGGTTTGATTTTGATGATACAAAATATTTGAGTATAAGGTTACTAATCGTATGTTTTAGAGAAGTGGGTAGAAAGCAAAAATAGTCTCAAAATAACTTAAATACTTGGAGAAAAAATTAATTTAAAGTCGACCCCAGCACTACTCGAGTCGACTCTGGCATATTGAAGAAGATTAGCATGTTTTTACAAGTCAACTCCAAAATCAGCCAAGTCAACCCTAGAATGGTCTTCGGCGAAAGATAGAACATAGTAAAAAATAGTTTTTTTAAAACCGAAATAGCACAAATGTCAACCCCAACAAAGCTCGAGTTGATGCTAGAATCAGTCGAGTCGACTGTAGAATGATCTCAGGTGAAAGACAACTCAGTTAAAATTTACCCTTTCTCAAGTCGACCCGAGCAGAAAAAGAATTAGCTACTGCAATTATAAGTTGACCTTGAAGAACACAAGTTGGTCCCTCTGCATTTGACAGTTTGAGTGACTAGTTTTTCTACAAGGCCAGAATGGAATTCTTCACTCTCAACAGCTATTTTTGCCCCTCTAATGGCTAGAAAATATGTTCTAAGCACTTTTAGAGGTATAAATGCCTTGAACACAAATTGGGACATAAGGAAAAACAAGGAAAAAATGATATCAAGAGCCATTAAGCGATATTCAAGAGAGAACTTCCAGCACATATCCACCTACTCTCAAAGTCATTAAGTGAGCACTCATGTCAAGTAGCCAAGCATTCACGAAGAGCTTCCTCTGCTTCCCACCCGTGCATCAAAAATATTTAATTTTGCTTATTGAGGAGCTTTGTAATTTAGTGTTCCGTAGATCGTAAATCTTTACTTTTGAGTATTACAAGTTTCAAGTGGTTTGAAACTTAGGGGAAAGTCTGTCCAAACCTTAAATTGGATTTTAAGTTATAATCGAGCCTAGGGAATACTGTGATTGGGTTGGTTTTTGTTGATTTTGAGATAAATCAATTTGGTTTGATTGTGAGCCCGAGTAAAATAATAGAACTATAATCTTGACATAGATTATAGTAAAATTTCTAAAAATGATATCTTAGGGCATGGACGTAGGTGCTGAGTTTAGCACTGAACCACTATATTACTTTGTGTTTGTGGTATTTGTGCTTTTCTCATTTCTTGCTTTCATTCCTTTAAATTTATAGTTGCACATACTTATCTTGATTCACTTCACAATTGATTTGAAATTACTTTTTTTGCTGCACATAGTTATAAAATTTTTTAAAATCCAATTCACCCCTTTCTTGGGTTGCATCGCTGGACAACACACTGCCGGAGGTGTGGCCAGTCCTAGAACTCATCTTGCTCTTTTTTTGAAAGAGAACCACAAGTTTCTCTCTCCTTCTTGCTTTCTCTCTTTCTCTCTACTCTTTCTCTCTGGCTCTCTCTCCTCTCTTTCTCTCTCTTGTTCACTCTTTCTCTCTCTTCTTTCTCTCTTTTCCTCTTTAGATATCTTATGGACTAGTGGAGGGTCCAGATTTCTAGGTAAACCTAGGTTGAAGGGGTCCCGAGCCAGTAATGTACGACCAAAGGCTCTGAGCCAGTATTGCGTAGCCATGGGTCTCGGGCCGACATTGTGCAATTATCTATTCATCCTTCTATAATATATCAATATTAACCATAGTTATTTATAATTAATCTAAGGATGAGACTTGATCCTATAGGGGGATACTCTTGTCTAGGCAATTGAAGGTGTTGAGTAGGACACCTTGCCCCTAAATTCATAGATTGAGGAGTCGATTCATATTTACTATAATTGAGTTGGTCACTGATGGAGGTAAAGATCCCTACACATGATCACCTGTATGTATATATTTTTGTATTATGTATGATGACTTTTGGTTTTGCACCGAATGATTATTGTTTGTTGCATGATTGTTGATATAAATATATAAATATAAGATTTTTTATGGTATACATGTATCACATAGTGATTATTTTGGTTACCTGAATATGATGCTGGTTGTTTTGAAATTGGGCAAGAAATAGGGTCAGAAACTATGTTTTATTTGACAAGGATAAAATTGAATCATCTGATGATTGAGTAAACAGTCATGGGCTGAATCATGATACTTTGATCCGCCACCACAGGCCGAAGTATGGGTAATATTGATTACCAATTGATAAGTACTAAATAATGCATAAATTAATATCTTATTCATAGCACTTATCATTATTTTGATTCATATATTTTGTAAATTCAACTAAAAAAATGTGTCACCTTCATCATTGCATTTTAATAAATTATTAAAGGTAATTCAAGTTTGATTTGATTATTTATTGATTAAGTTTAATGCATGCAGGTCAAGTCAAGCTCAATTAGGTAAAGCCTAAACGGACACTACATCATTTCACGATTTTATATTTTCAGAGTCGACTCCAAGAACTCTTCTCTAAAACCCAGTGCTTCCTATTAATTCTTGACTCTTCATACGTTCACCTAAATTTCTCCTCACTCATTCCAACTCTTTTTCCACATGATCCGATTTTAATAAAATCTCTTCAATTATTTGTTTCTTATATCTCAAAGTATATCATCTAGTTGCACGGATCTCAAAGCCTCAACCCATCCTTATTCCATCTCTAAACACAACCCCCAACTCCTCTCCGTTAACAAAACAACTTAACTTCTCTTCTCCCGTATCCAAACAAAATCCATGAACCCAGCAACCGTATTCATCCTCATCCTCTCACTCCCGCGTCTTCCAAATCCCCTGTTTCTTGCATCATTCCGGATGAACTCCATCCATCTTATTCCGGATCAGCTCCGTTTCCTTCATCCATGTGTTCCAGCCGTTCGGAGATTTTTCCAACGTCAAGATCTCTTCCCATCCCGTAAGCATCAAAGGATCTTGTTTCAGCCGATTCCTAGACTTCATCCTCCCGAGTCCCGAGCTTCACGGCAACCAAATGTATCCTCCCCTGTTTCGGAAATAGAACACAGTCATCTTCCCATTTCCGTGGATCACATCCCAACCAACCAACCCATCTTATTTCGTCAGATGGACTCCAGCAAACTTTGTGAGCATCGATTTCCTCTCAGCCGAATCAAGCCAGCCATCATCCAGATTAATCCCAGCCGAATCCAAACTCCCGTTCCAAGTTCATCTTTATCTCAGCACTAAATCCTCTCCCACTGCATCCACAGCAACGGCGCCAAAAATTGATAGTCAACTTTAAAGACCACGCAATAGCACGTATCTGGTAGGGTAGTGATTACGGGTATCGATCCACAGGGATTGGGGTACAGTTGTTTTTCTTTAAAAATAAAAATATTTAAAAAAAGAGTTTGTGAAGAAAATTAAACTAAGAAATTTAATAAAAGAAAATGCAATTAAAAGATATCAGTTTGAGGGAACCTAGGGCAAGGAATTCACCACTAGCATCGTAACAAGGGTTATTTATATTTTATTTCGTTCTTGGATTAACATGCAAATTGGCTACAAGCCTAATAAGCATTTAAATAAAAATTCACAAAAGTAATTTGGGCATAATCCATCTTCAGTTGGCATGAAATGTCTACCCTAATCTAAGGTGGCAGCACATCGCATCTTCCCTAAGCATGGACTATCTTATATTTACTTAGTGATCATGAAGAACAGTTGTACGAACATCATACTTAAAATCACAGAAATTAAATATGATTTAAAAGAAAATATTCATTAAAAATAATAAGTTCATACAACTCCAAGAATATAAAATAAAATATAAAACCCGTGTCCCTTTGTTAGGGTTGCATCCAGCCCTAGTGAAGAGCTTAGGCTTCCATGCAGTGGTGGACGGCAGCAGCAGCACAGCAGCAGGACTTCATGGTGATTGGCTCCTTTGAAATATTCCCAAAATACCCAATGCCAGGGATTGCTAGCATAGTTATTTTTCTTCCAAAAACAAAAAAAAACTTTCAAAAAAAATATATATATATCTAAAATAAAATAAAAATATTTTCTATTTTTGTTACTTTTCTTATCTCATTTCTCTCTCATACTAATTTTTGATTTTTCTTGATCAGGAATCGAAAAGAAAATCTGGGACGATCAAAAAGGGAACTGCTGGAAAAGGAATGCTGTTGAGGTTTGCCTAAATTTTTTTCAAAATTGCTGGAGAAATTCCCTTTGGTAACCTCTAAACCTTTCTTATTTAAATTTCCTTTTGTGGTGATTGTTTGATTTTAAATTCAGCAAAAGTGTGAATGCATGCCTGATACACATACACAAATTAATCCGCACATAGTAAGGGCAATCACCCCAACAAGATAAGAACTGGATTTCATCACCAGATTCTTGCCCAAATTAGGTGAATCAATTCTCACATAGCCATCATTTTAAATCAAAATCAATTAGACGATGGCCCCTAGGGATATTCGAGCTCAATAGGACGAAGATCACCGAAAGTTGCACCAATTTCGCTCTGTGGCTCAGTTGATGTCTAGGCAAGCTTTGTCCCAAGGGAGACAGTTCATCTGTTCGAGGCAAGTGATTTTTAAGTGGGACCTTTGCAACGCATCGTGACCCCCCCACTTACCTGGGAGCTTACCTGGTCAACTCAGTTCATTAGACCGGATTGGACGCTTAGGTGCCCTCTTCAAACCAGTTAGGAGTTGTCTAGTGATTTTAGGATAAATATAAGGAATTGATGTGTTTTTCTTTTAATGCATGCTTGGCCCATTTTGACTTTGATATCGACAAGACCATAGAGGCAGTCAACTCCGTGCTCGACAATCAGTCTCCCACAAATTTTCTTCTTTGGAAAACTCGGCATGAACCCGGCATGATATAATTAAGGATGCACTGCGTCTGGCTGAAGACGTTAAACTTAGCGCTTGTTGGGAGGCAACCCAATTTTCATAGACTATTTTTGCACATTTTCTTGTCGTATTTTTTTCAGAAGTCCTCATATTACTAATGCAACTAAGGTACAATATTTCTATCCTCCATATGCATCATATTTTTATCCAAAATAAAAATAATAATAAAAAAATAAAAAAATAATAATATAATATTATTAAAAAAATTAAAAAAAATAATAATACTTAAAAAAAACATTGAGGACAATGTCTGATCTAGGTTGGGGGGTATAGGATTCGAATTTGAAGAAAGTTTTCGTATTTTTAAATAAGTTTTATCTCAAAAAAAAAATTAAATAAGTTTTATCTCAAAAAAAAAAAAACCTAATCTCTATGCCTTAGTGCTGAAATGATGAATACACAAAGTATATAACATCTAAAAAAAAGCCCAATAACTAGTCAGGAGTAAGTCAATTTGAGTTCTTTTTATTAAAAGTTCTTTTAAGCGAGTTGTAAGATCATTTTTACTTTGGAATTTCACAACACACATGGCCTGCACTTCTAAGAGTTAGGTTCAACATTATGTTGTTAAGTCTGGTAGCAACCTTGAGTCCTGATGAATCATTCCTATCTAATTCACTATTATCCCATATTTATATATAAAAAAAAAGAGAAAAAAAAAGTGAATTTAGTCAGGTACATCGAAAAGGGCTACCTATTGTCAAAGGTCAGCGGGCTTGTGATGATGAACCCGAGTATAGGTCCGTAGGAGAGTCTTGATACCCAACACCTTATGCCATCTGGCATGGGAGTTGTTGACTGAATGCTCGCTACACGGAGGAAGCATTACAAGAGTAAAAGTGCATTATTTATTTATAAATACAAAATAAAAAAAAAGAAAAAAAAAGAAAAGAAAAAAGAGAAAATAATATTGACCTTAAAAAAACGATAGTGTGAAAGCCGTCGTTGTAAAAATTCGAGTAAACTGGAATATTACAGATAAAGCCCATGAGGTATTAAAGTAAATATCCACAACTCTCGAAATTCTGCAAGATAGGATAATTTTGAATCAGTGATTAGGTCATATCTGACCAATTCTTGGAAACTACCAGCTTTAGCAGTATTTTGGAGATCTAAAGCCTTAGCTTGTGTATGGTCCAGATATCACCAAGCACCCAAGTATAAATAAGTCTTACAACTCCTTAACGGAAACTTAATGACTTCAACTTAAGTTGCATACTGACTTAGGATTTGGGCTGACTTAGTGATTAAAACTTTGTGTGCTTTTGAAATTTTTAGCACCTATGCATTTGAAATTAGATTTTATAAAATAATAAAATAAATTCTTTCGACAGCAGTTTGTGGGTATCTGAGCCGGAAACCCTCACGAGACAAAACTCGTCTACTAGGGCCACCTAGGGGTTTAAAGCCTTATTGCATATGGTAAATGCAATCGCGATTCCTGCGAAAGTGAGTTAGCTTTTATTTTGCTTGAGGACTAGCAAAATGTAGGTTGGGGGGTGTGATAAGTACTAAATAATGCATAAATTAACATCTTATTCATAGCACTTATCATTATTTTGATTCATATATTTTGTAAATTCAACTAAAAAAATGTGTCACCTTCATCATTGCATTTTAATAAATTATTAAAGGTAATTCAAGTTTGATTTGATTATTTATTGATTAAGTTTAATGCATGCAGGTCAAGTCAAGCTCAATTAGGTAAAGCCTAAACGGACACTACATCATTTCACGATTTTATATTTTCAGAGTCGACTCCAAGAACTCTTCTCTAAAACCCAGTGCTTCCCATTAATTCTTGACTCTTCATACGTTCACCTAAATTTCTCCTCACTCATTCCAACTCTTTTTCCACATGATCCGATTTTAATAAAATCTCTTCAATTATTTGTTTCTTATATCTCAAAGTATATCATCTAGTTGCACGGATCTCAAAGCCTCAACCCATCCTTATTCCATCTCTAAACACAACCCCCAACTCCTCTCCGTTAACAAAACAACTTAACTTCTCTTCTCCCGTATCCAAACAAAATCCCATGAACCCAGCAACCGTATTCATCCTCATCCTCTCACTCCCGCGTCTTCCGAATCCCCTGTTTCTTGCATCATTCCGGATGAACTCCATCCATCTTCTTCCGGATCAGCTCCGTTTCCTTCATCCATGTGTTCCAGCCGTCCGAAGATTTTTCCAACGTCAAGATCTCTTCCCATCCCGTAAGCATCAAAGGATCTTGTTTCAGCTGATTCCTAGACTTCATCCTCCCGAGTCCCGAGCTTCACGGCAACCAAATGTATCCTCCCCTGTTTCGGAAACAGAACACAGTCATCTTCCCATTTTCGTGGATCACATCCCAACCAACCAACCCATCTTATTCCGTCAGATGGACTCCAGAAAACTTTGTGAGCATCGATTTCCTCTCAGCCGAATCAAGCCAGCCATCATCCAGATTAATCCCAGCCGAATCCAAACTCCCGTTCCAAGTTCATCTTTATCTCAGCACCAAATCCTCTCCCACTGCATCCACGGCAACGGCGCCAAAAATTGATAGTCAACTTTAAAGACCACGCAATAGCACGTATCTGGTAGGGTAGTGATTACGGGTATCGATCCACAGGGATTGGGGTACAGTTGTTTTTCTTTAAAAATAAAAATATTTAAAAGAAAGAGTTTGTGAAGAAAATTAAACTAAGAAATTTAATAAAAGAAAATGCAATTAAAAGATATCAGTTTGAGGGAACCTAGGGCAAGGAATTCACCACTAGCATCGTAACAAGGGTTATTTATATTTTATTTCGTTCTTGGATTAACATGCAAATTGGCTACAAGCCTAATAAGCATTTAAATAAAAATTCACAAAAGTAATTTGGGCATAATCCATCTTCAGTTGGCATGAAATGTCTATCCTAATCTAAGGTGGCAGCACATCGCATCTTTCCTAAGCATGGACTATCTTATATTTACTTAGTGATCATGAAGAACAGTTGTACGAACATCATACTTAAAATCACAGAAATTAAATATGATTCAAAAGAAAATATTCATTAAAAACAATAAGTTCATACAACTCCAAGAATATAAAATAAAATATAAAACCCGTGTCCCTTTTTTAGGGTTGCATCCAGCCCTAGTGAAGAGCTTAGGCTTCCATGCAGTGGTGGACGGCAGCAGCAGCACAGCAGCAGGACTTCATGGTGATTGGCTCCTTTGAAATATTCCCAAAATACCCAAATTCTTCTCTTCCATTCATTTCTTCCCCACCGGGGACTAATCCCCATCAAGATCTTCTCAGGGGGGGCATTCCCTCTTCCCCACCAGGGACTGATCCCCATCAAGATCTTCTCAGAGGCGGAATCCCACAAGCTCCCACGGGAAGCAGAAAAAAGTAAAAGGAGAGAGAAGAGTTTGGGTATTTTGGAAATATTTCAAAGGAGCCAATCACCATGAAGTCCTGCTGCTGTGCTGCTGTTGCCGTCCACCACTGCATGGAAGCCTAAGCTCTTCACTAGGGCTGGATGCAACCCTAACAAAGGGACACGGGTTTTATATTTTATTTTATATTCTTGGAGTTGTATGAACTTATTGTTTTTAATGAATATTTTCTTTTGAATCATATTTAATTTCTGTGATTTTAAGTATGATGTTCGTACAACTGTTCTTCATGATCACTAAGTAAATATAAGATAGTCCATGCTTAGGGAAGATGCGATGTGCTGCCACCTTAGATTAGGGTAGACATTTCATGCCAACTGAAGATGGATTATGCCCAAATTACTTTTGTGAATTTTTATTTAAATGCTTATTAGGCTTGTAGCCAATTTGCATGTTAATCCAAGAACGAAATAAAATATAAATAACCCTTGTTACGATGCTAGTGGTGAATTCCTTGCCCTAGGTTCCCTCAAACTGATATCTTTTAATTGCATTTTCTTTTATTAAATTTCTTAGTTTAATTTTCTTCACAAACTCTTTCTTTTAAATATTTTATTTTTAAAGAAAAACAACTGTACCCCAATCCCTGTGGATCGATACCCGTAATCACTACCCTACCAGATACGTGCTATTGCGTGGTCTTTAAAGTTGACTATCACCAATCACAGCCAAATCGTAACACTTTAGTTTGCCACCACAGGCTGAAGCATTGATATTATAGTTTGTCACCACATATCATAGCATGGATATTATGGTTTGTCACTACAAGCTGAAGTGTGGAATTATGGTTGGTCAATCACGGGCCGAAGCATGACCATTGATAGTCCAAATTGGAAAGATAATTATTGATCAAAAATCTAGATAATAATGAAAGATAAGATATATAAAAATACTATTGAATAAAAGATTTTAGACTAATGAAATATCTAATATACTTTCTTGTGAGTTGTATATTTGATGGCATACATTATGTGTATATATTTATGTGGATTTATTTGAGCTATGTTGAAAAATTGATATGAGGTTTTATGATTTTTGTGTACATTTTGGTATGGTTTATAGTTAATCTTTATTTTAATTTTATTATATCTATATTGGTGTGAGTGTGAGTATTTTTTAGTAGGCTTTAAAGCTCACACTATCTCTTTTTTTTTTTTTAAGTCGCAGGATGCTGGCCTTGATTAGATTGAATGTGAAGTTCGAGTAATGGAGTCATTAGCTAGTTAATTTATTTTATGATACCAAAGAATATTTAAAAATTTTGTAATTGAATAAGTCTGATTATTTGATCATGGTGGATTTATTTAATTGGATTAATTAGATATTATTTGTTGTTTTAAATTTATGAGATGTTGAATATTTGTTCATCTTTGGCTTTGCATGATCTCTAGAGTATCGCTCTAAGGTTCATGTAGCTGTGTCATGTGACAGGCCTAGATAGTGGGTTTGAGGCGTGACATGTATAGAGTTCTACGTTCGCCAGATGCCAATATTAATGATAAAAAATTCTACTCAACTACTTAGCTTGTGCAAAGTTCTTCATTCGTCATGTCAATGATGGTATAAATATCCTAGCCATCATTAGAGTTAATTTCTTAATATACAACAGATATTAATGATGTCGGCATTAATGTGCTCCATATTCATTAAAGTTCATTAGATGAAATTTGATTATTGAAGCATTCTATTTATTATAATTTATTACATAATGATATTACATTTTAAACATGACTATAAGAAAAAGAAAATAAAAAAAGCCATACATTGCGGTACATGTGAGGCCAGTATTAACGACATGAGTTTTTACATGGATGCTCAGCTTCTGCCAAATTCTTTGTTATATTAATGTGCAATAGAAATTTGGCTATTGAAATATTCTACTTTTTAAAATTTGTTATATTGCTACATTGCATCTTAGGAACAGTTGTAAAAGGTAGAAAAAAGTTGTACTGTATGCATTGAAAGGATTTTTTGCCTGTACATATTTGACATGGATGAATAGCTTGTGTAGAGCTCTTGATTCACCACATGGACTTAGCATTAATAATGGCAATATTAATATCCTCGGCTATCATTAAAGTTCATTACTTAAAATAAAACATATATTAATGATGTTGACATTAATGTGTTTAGCTATCTTTGAATTTCCTTGCTTACAAAAAATTGACTATTGAAGCCTTCTATTTAATATATTTTGTTACCTTCTTATATTGAATTTCAAAAATATTTGGAGAAAGAAAAAATATCATACTTCGTGCATTATGCAAGGTTGATGTTAGTAACACTGGAATTGATGATAGGAATTTCTACAATGAGGCTTAGCTTATGTGGAGTCAGAATTAACAATGGATGTTTCTGCTTGACAATCATTAAAGTTTCTTACCTAATATAGTTATTGAAGCCTTTTATCTATTATAGTTCATTGTTCATAAAGCTATTATATTATGTTACAAAAATAGTAGAAAAGAGCAAACAACAAAAAAATACTAACCCACACATTTCATGGATTATATATTTGATGTAACTATTTTGGTGGTATCTCATTATATTATATTTTGTGGTCATGGAAAATATAAGACTGTTATATTATGTTATTTGCTGTTTTAAATGTACGTTATAATGTAGATAATGACCATTATTTTCTCTTGCACCTTTCATTTTATTAAATACTATTTATTGTAATATTCAAATTTTTGTATCAAATTTTTATACAATATGGCCTAAATATATTATTTTTATTGAATGAAAAGTAAGTAGAAGGATGATGACACTTTCTATTATAGTACTATTGTAATAGACAATAAAAATAAGGATTTATTTGAGAATAAAAAATTTGAGATGGTACTCTTCTAGCAAATGACATTGCTATAACATTCAATAATAATTTTTGATGGGGTATATTATACAAACAATCTAAACCTTATTTTTATAAAAGCATCTGAAATTTCAATAAATTTTTTTTGAAATAAATAATTAATAATTATAAGAAATAAGTGATCTACAATAGGGTGCAAAAATCTATTAGAAAATATTTTTTCTTAGAATAAAGACCAACTCATTCCTAATGAAAGGTCAACCTTCTGGTGTTTGTTTTTATATATTAGAAAACCGCTCAAATAGTTGTAACACGGGTGTACTAAATGATAACAGTACGCCATGGTGTACCATATCAAAACCCTAGAGAACCCCTCTAATGCTTCTGTATAAGCCACTAGCTACCCATTCTTACTTCTCATTTCACCTAGTCTCTTCTTTTGCTGCTTGTGTGTTAGTTAACGTGCTGCATGCAATGGCACACTCATGGTGAATGCTTCCATCTGTGCTTCTGTTCTGGCTCTTCCTCATATCCTCTAGTTCTTCTCTTCAATTCACTCTCTCTCTCTTTTCTTCTCTTCTTTCTTACATTTTAAAAGCTCATTGTTGTGGATTTTCTTGGTTTTAATTACTTATTTTAAAGGCTTTTAAGCCTAAAGATACTGCAATTTAACTATGTTGGGTTTATTTTTTTTGGGACCGGTTGGAGTCCTGTCTTTATGTTGTTGAACTTGAGTAAGTTTAATTAGTTCGTGTTAAGCTACCTGAGCAAGTTTCTATTTTCCTGCAGCTGAGCTAGTTTGTACTTTTTCTGCGTTCTAACATGACTATTTGAGCAACTAATCCATAATTAAAAGATGAGGGCCAACACTACAATATCTAACAAAGGGGAAAATAGGCATTCTAGTTATGGTTAGGAGACTACTCTCCTTGGCTCATCCCCAAAATTAATCCAGAATTAAATATCTTGGTTTTTACCTATGCAACATAATCCAGCATTACTTTGACCAATTCAAGAAAATCAACAAAAAGTGTGTACAAAGTATAAGATGCATGTCGTAGGAAAAATCGAAAGGATATCATCAAAAAACTATTTTCTTATAAGAGTGCTATCGGTTGGATTAGATCTTGGTATCACCTAAACCAAACCCAACCTCTACAAGGGTTCGGGTCTACATATGGATACCATGCCTATCCATCAAAGAATCAGATTGGCTCCGGTTCAAGAAGGATAGATTGAGGTAGATTTTGTCCAAATTGCATGGGGTTTGGATTTGAGTTGGATTGAGTATGGATTGAGATTGTTTCAGACGCTATCATTACTTTAAAGATCAATTATTTTCATCTTCTAAAAATGATTTACTAATAAAATAGGCTCAATGCTTAATAAAAGAAGTCTTATAAGACACATGAGCATCGAGAAGTAGAGCTTTTACTAGTAGAATTTTTAATCAAAAAGCTACTTATTACTTTTCTGAAGTGTTATGAAACTTTAACATCTATTCAATAATTAGATTGAGAATATACTTTTAGTATAAAAAACGACAATATTATGGCATAGTGCTTTTAACAATCTAATTGTTTATATTATCAAAAATTGTTATTATAAGATATTTTTAATTTATAAATTATTTATTTTATATTTTAAGCTAAATAATATAATAAATAATATTTTTATATTTATTGTAAATATAATAATATAATATTATTTTACTATATTATATTATTATCATTCTTATTATATTTTAATCTAAATACAATTTTACATTATTTAATATTATCATATACTTATATTACATAATTATAATTTGATTGCGTGCTTATCTCATCAGCCGCCTAGCTATTGACGGTATTCAAATCCTATGGTTTGTTACACCCTCCAATAGCTGCCAACTGGACTAGTTGGCACTCAACATTTGAATATGGAATTATTTTTCCAGACGTCGCTCTATTTGATATTATCGCATGAAGAGTACTTGCGGAAATGCCGCCGCAGCTCAACCAACGCATGTTTTGAAGGGTTACCTCGGGGCTAGATCACTGAGGCAGAGTCGACGACGATGTACTCCGCGAAGGTGCAGGAGTTGAGGAACTGGTGAACATGCCTGATCTCCCTGTAGCGGTCCACCAAGGAAAACCCCTCGCCGCGGCGGAGAAGGGGAAAGGGATGGCAGGAGTAGAATGGGAAGAAGCTGTTGGAGGAGGTGTATATCACGAAGGAATGAGAGGGGCTTGGTGGTTGTGGCCAGAGATTCGGAGTTGATGGAGGCCAGAGGAAAGAGTGGAGGAGAGATAAGCAAAAGAGGGGGGAGAGAGAGAGAGAGAGAGAGAGAGAGAGAGAGAGAGAGGATACAGTGACAAGAAGAACCAGAGAGAGAGAAGACCAGGTTTCTGTTCACTGGTTGGACGCAGGAAGCTGGTTCTTTCTCTACAGGATTATGTAACATGACACTGTTCTAAGGTGGAGAATTATCGCTGTTGCGCAGTTCATTGCTTGCAAACTTTCTCAGATTCTTTTATTGTCAAAAAATTGTCATAATACAATTTTGTGATTAATCAACAATTAGAATCTATATACCATGATGTGGGATGGGAGAAATAGAAGTACAGTTATATAAACAGAATTCTCCTCTTCATTCTTTGGCATTAGCCGGAAGATCTGCAAGTTTTAGCTTACCTTTTCATAGTTGCTACAATCAAAATCTCAACTATGAAATACAAATTTACTAGAATTAACAAAACAAATGGTTCAGGCACCAAAGCACTGCTCATACAATCTGGATTTACTTGTTGACTAGCAATTTGCTTTCTGTCTTTCCAGATCAGATTGCTGTGATAACGTGGGAGTAGCATGCAATTAACTCATACTCGGCATGGGGACGAGAGAGCAAAACTCACAATAACGCAGTGTTGGAAATCAAGAGGATTCACACTCACAAATTATTCTATGGAAGAAAAGTGGAGAGGATTTTAGGCACACATGAATAACTTGTATTCCACTTATTTCTAAAACAACTAGAGTACATGGATATTTATAGGCATCATTAGATGGTCTTTTAACCTTCCTAATTGAATTGGTCATTACACCATTCATAACCCCAAATAAATCTCAAATAACTTTCTCTAAATAAATCCCTTATAACTCCATGTAACTCCCACATGACTAAAAACTCAAAAGACATGTAACTCCCACATGACTAAAACCCAAAAGACATGTAACTCCTCACCATACTAATATGCAATTACAAAATAAAACCATAAGTTACTAATATTAAAAAACAAGTTTAATAACCAACACCCTCCCTTAAACTTGGTTTTGCAACTCCAAGCAAACTCCTTAACTTGCAAAATGTTTCACTCTTGAGGGGCTTAGTGAAAATATCAGCAATTTGATCTTGAGACTTCATGTACTTGAGCTTCACTTCCTTCTTAGCCATACATTCTCTAACGAAATGATACTTTGTATCGATATGCTTGCTTCGCTCATGAAACACCGGATTCTTGGCTAATGCTATTGCTGATTTGTTGTCCACAAAAATCTCCGTTGGTTCTTCTTGTAACATATGAAGCTCCTTCAACAAATACCTTAGCCAAATAGCTTGACAAACACAACTTGAGATGGCAACATACTCCGCTTCACAAGTAGAAAGTGTCACAATAGGTTGCTTTTTTGAAGACCATGTAAAAGCCGCACTTCCCATAAAGAAAACATATCCCGTCGTACTTTTTCTTTCATCCACGTCTCCGGCCCAATCACTATCACTATATCCAACAAGTGTGAAGTTATCAACAAATGAATAGAATAGGCCATAATTAAGGGTACCTTTGATGTAGCGGAGAATTCTCTTGGCCACCTTCAAATGGGATGAAGTAGGAGCTTCCATATACCGACTAACAAGTCCAACCCCAAATAGAATATCCGGCCTTGTGCAAGTTAAATATCTTAAACTTCCAACAAGACTTTTGAAGAATGTAGGATCTACCTTTTCTCCATCTTCATATCTTGATAATTTGACTCCACATTCCACGGGGGTGCTCACCGGATTGCTATCATCCATCTTGAACTTTTTGAGAACTTCTTTAGCATAACCTTCTTGAGAGATGAACATTCTATCTTCCATTTGCTTCACTTCAATGCCAAGGTAGTAAGCCATAAGGCCAATGTCCGTCATCTCAAACTCTTGAGACATAGCTTGCTTGAATTCTTCAAACATAATAGAATTGTTGCCGGTAAAAATCAAGTCATCTACATACAAGCAAACCACAAATATATCTCCATTATCATTGACCTTTGTGTAAAGGGCATGCTCATAAGGACATTTGGTGAACTTGTTGTCTTGGAAATACTTGTCAATTTTGGTATTCCAAGCTCTTGGTGCTTGCTTCAAGCCATACAAGGCTTTTTTTAATTTCAAAACTTTGTCTTCTTGCCCTTTCACAATATATCCCAAAGGTTGTTTCACATAAACCTCTTCTTCAAGAAGACCATTCAAAAAAGCAGACTTCACATCCATTTGATGGATTCTCCAATTATTTTGTGCCGCCAAAGAAATAATTAATCTAATAGTTTCCAAACGAGCAACGGGTGCAAATACCTCATCATAGTCGATTCCAGGCCTTTGGTTGTATCCCTTGACAACAAGTCTTGCCTTGTGCCTCTCGACTTCTCCTCTTGAATTCTTCTTTCCCTTGTACACCCATTTAACTCCGATTGCCTTTTGCCCTTCCGGAAGAGTAGTGAGCTCCCAAGTTTCATTCTTCTCTATGGCTTTGATTTCTTCATTCATAGCATCTCTCCACTTCTTGTCTTGAGTTGCTTCTTCAAAGCTTAGAGGTTCACTACCGGCAAAAAGACAAAAAAGTGTTAAATCACTTAATCTTTCCGTTACCTCATCCGTGGCATCATATATGTCTTGAAGACTCCTTGTGCCTCTTGGTCCTTCACTTGAGCTTGCCTCACTTGATGATGGAGATGATTGCACTTGAGCAGATGATGGAGGTGTTGAAGGTGGAGAAGGGGGCTCCGCCTCTTCAAAGAAAGGAAAAAAGTCATACTCTTCTTTTGGAGAATTCCAATTCCATGAACTTGCTTCATCAAATTCAACATCTCTACTAGTGATGATCTTGTGACTTCTTGGATTGTACAACTTGTAGCCCTTGGATCTTGCATCATAACCGATGAAGACCAATTTTTCACTCTTGACATCTAGCTTGGAGCGCTTTTCATCCGGCACATGTGCATAGGCTATGCTTCCAAAAACACGCAAATGATAGACACTTGGTCTTCTTCCACTCCATGCTTCTTGTGGTGTTTGATTTGGCACACTTTTAGTAGGACACCGGTTGGATAAGTACACTGCACAATTAACGGCTTCGGCCCAAAAATCTTTAGGCATATTCTTGCTTTTTAACATACTCCGAACCATATTAAGGATGGTTCTATTTTTTCTCTCCGCAACCCCATTTTGTTGCGGGGATCTTGGAACCGTTAAAGGTTAGTGAATTCCATTTTCTTCACAAAAATTTTTGAAAGCATTTGATGTGAACTCGCCTCCTCTATCGGATCGTATAGCCTTTATATCAAAACCACTTTATTTCTCAACAAGTGCCTTGAATCTTTTAAATGCTTCAAACACCTCCGATTTTTCTTTAAGAAAATACACCCAAGTCTTCCGGCTAAAGTCATCAATAAATAAGAGAAAGTACTTGTTCTTACCAAAAGATGGTGGATTGAATGGACCACAAACATCTGAATGAACAAGTTGTAGTGGTTCCCTTGCTCTTGTGCTGGCTTCTTTTGGAAAGCTTTTTCTTGATTGCTTGCCAAAGAGACATCCTTCACAAAGTTGATTTGGATGGTCAATAAAGGGCAACCCATTCACCATATCCTTCTTGGCCAATAATTCTAGCCCATCAAAATTCAAGTGCCCAAGCCTCAAGTGCCAAAGCCAATTTGGATCTTCAACACAAGCTTTCAAGCATTTAGCAACATCGGTTTGAAGGTTGAGCAAAAACATGCGGTTTCTTGTCATTTTAACTTTGGCCACCAAACTTCCCTTTTGATCTCTTATCGAAAGACTAAGATCTTTCATTTGAATATCATAGCCTTTCTCTAAGAGTTGTCCTAAGCTCAAAATATTATTTTTCATGCTTGGGACATAGAAAACATTAGCAATAAATTGATGATCACCATTTTTCAAGCGAATCAAAATTGTACCTTTCCCCTTGATCGATACTTTGGAAGAATCTCCAAAAATCACATTACCACTTGCAGTTTCATCCAACTCCACAAATTTGCTTTTGTCACCGCACATGTGGTTGCTAGCCGCATTGTCAAGATACCATAAATCATGATCTCCATTTTCTTCTCCTTTGCATGCCAACAACAAAGTTTGCTCCGTCTCTTCATTTTCAGCATAGTTAGCTTCTTCTTCGATATTTTGAGAAGAACTTCTACACTCCGAAGCAAAATGACCATATTTTTGACAATTATAGCAACGAATTCGAGATTTATCATACCTCCCTCCATTTGATCTCGAATTGTTTCCTCTTCCACGTCCTCTTGATTGATACCATTCTTGCTTCTTTTCTTCTTTGTTGGATGATCCACGACCACTTCTTCCTCTACCACGTCCATTTCCACGTCCACGACCTCTTTCGCCTTTCCAACTACGATCTTCTTTTTCTTTCAAAGAGACTTTTGTTTGTAACATTTGCTCTAAAGTCTCTTGCTTCTTGACAACCTTCTCTTCATGAGCTTGTAGTGACCCCATGAGTTGATCGATTGTCATGGAGTCTAGATCTTTGGACTCTTCAATGGCTACAACAATAAAATTGAACTTGGGATCCAGTGAACGAAGGATTTTTTCAATAACCCTTGTATCACTCACATTTTCGCCGTACCTCCTTAGTTGATTTACGACGGTCAACACCCTTGAAGAGTAATCCGAGATTGATTCGGATTCTTTCATATGTAAGGCTTCAAATTCACCACGCAAAGATTGAAGACGAATCTTCTTGACTTTGTCAACTCCTTGATAGGAGTTTTGGAGAATCTCCCAAGTTTGCTTCGAAGAAGTTGCATTAGCAACTCGTTGTAGCATGCCATCATCCAAACATTGATGGATGATCATGATGGCCTTCCGATCCTTCTTTCTTGTGGCTTGTAAGGACTCCTTTTGAGCTGGAGTCAAGGAATCTTCACTCTCCGATTCCGTGTAGCCTTTGTCAACGATCTCCCACAAATCTTGAGATCCCAAGATTGCCTTCATACGGATACACCAATTTTCATAGTTATCCTTGGTGAACCGCGGCATAAGAAACGGAAGCATTCCATTTGCCATCACTCTTTCTCACAAGAAAAGTCTTGGCTCTGATACCAGTTTGTTGGAAATCAAGAGGATTCACACTCACAAATTATTCTATGGAAGAAAAGTGGAGAGGATTTTAGGCACACATGAATAACTTGTATTCCACTTATTTTTAAAACAAATAGAGTACATGGATATTTATAGGCATCATTAGATGGTCTTTTAACCTTCCTAATTGAATTGGTCATTACACCATTCATAACCCCAAATAAATCTCAAATAACTTTCTCTAAATAAATCCCTTATAACTCCATGTAACTCCCACATGACTAAGAACTCAAAAGACATGTAACTCCCACATGACTAAAACCCAAAAGACATGTAACTCCTCACCATACTAATATGCAATTACAAAATAAAACCATAAGTTACTAATATTAAAAAACAAGTTTAATAACCAACACGCAGGCTATACATTTCCATCAACATTTTTCAGGCATCCATAATTTGTTTACTTGTCATGGTGGTGAGAGAGAATAACTCACAATAACCTTTTTCAGGCTATACAATCGTTTATGTGGATTTAGTATGCCTTCAGCAGTAAATAATTTGTCATTTTGTTTACCAGCAGTGTTGGGTTGAGACTCTACAGTGTCCTTTCCAACATATGCCATGGCTGTTAGAAATGAATTCACAGCACCTTGGATTGATACAGGAAAAGAAGAAACGGAGTAAGAGAAGAGAGACGAATGATAGCAATACTTTTCTCTCGAAGGTACTCAGCCATATAAGACTGTAGTCACCTCCTCTATTTTTATTTAAAAAAACAGGTCTACAAGGATTTTAAAAAATAATTAATAGGATGAAATCTCGGCAGAAGTTTCTGCCAAAGATTGTAACTACACACCTATTTACCCGTTCAAGCAAAGATCAGGTAATAGCTTGGATTTGAAATTTAAAATTACACCCTACTTTTTATCACACCCCCTTAATTTAAATTAGCGAAACTCCAAGTTGTCTTCGAAAGTTGCAAAATTTTCCTTTTCCTAGAGCTTTAGTGATCAAAATGTCTGCCAATTGATCATCGGTGCTGCAGTAATCCATTTGAATTTCTCCTTTGTCCACCAGCTCTCGGATGAGATGGTGCCGAACTTCGATTTGCTTGGTGCGACCATAGAACATAGGATTTTTTGTCATTGCAATGGTGGATTTGTTGTCGCAGTATATTTGGATTGCTCCATCTTGACTTTCTTGGAAATTTGCTAGAATTCATCGAAGCCAAATTATTTGACATGCTGTACTTGTAGCTACTATGTATTCTGTTTCTGAACTTGAAAGAGTAACAGATTCCTACTTCTTTGTCACCCAAGATATTACGCAAGTGCCAAGACTGTGCACAAATCTAGAAGTGCTTTTCCTGCTATTAGCACAACCAGCCAATCACTATTAGTATAAGAATATAATTTAAAAACATCCATCTGTCCATAGCGAATACCATAACTAAGAGTCCCTTTGACATATCTGAGAACTCTTTTTGCTGCTCCAAAGTGATGCTTGCTAAGGTTGTGCATGAATCTGGACAACAAACTAACTAAAAACATTATATCTGGCCTAGAATGAGTCAGATAAATTAATCCTCCAATTAAACTTCTGTATTGCTTTTCATCTGTTTTTTCAACACCATCATCTAAAACAAGCTTATTATTTGAATTCTTTGGAATGTTTACCGGCTTACAAGCAGACATATAAAATCTTTTCAATAAATTTTTGGTATATTTTTCTTGACACAAAAAAATTCCAGTAGAATCTTGAATAATTTCCATCCCTAAAAAATAATATAAAAGTCCCAAATCTGTCATTTCAAATTCTGACATCATGCATTTTTTAAACTCTTTAAGCAAACTCATCGAATTTCCGATATAAATCATATCATCCACATATAGACAAACAATGATAATTTCCATACCTTGGGTCTTTACATATAGAGTTGGCTCATTTGCACTTTTTTTAAAACTGTGTTAGAAAAAATAGTTATTAATTCTACTATACCAAGCTCTTGGAGCCTATTTCAGTCCATACAAAGCTTTCTCCAATTTGTAAACTTTTTTTTCTTGGTCTTTTACTTCAAATCCTTGAGATTGTTCTACATATACCTCCTCTTGCAATTTTCAAATAAGAAAAGTGGATTTCACATCAAATTAAAAAATCTGCCATTTTTTCTTAGTTGTCAGGGTTAAAACTGTTCTAATAGTATCAATTCTAGCAATAGGAGAAAAAATTTCCAAGAAATCAATACCTGAAATCTGAGCATAACCTTTGGCAACTAACTGAGCTTTATGTTTTTGCAGCGTACCATCAGCATTGAACTTGGACTTGTAGATCCACTTGAGTCCAATTGCTTCTTTTTCTAGGGGCAGATCAACTAGCTTCCACGTCTTATTTTTTTCAATGGTTTGCATTTCTTCTTTCATAGCTTGAACTCATTCTGTTTTTTGTACTACATCTTCAAAACAAGTAGGCTCAAAAATAAAACATGCAAAATCAACAGATCGGCAAACATCTGAAATCCTTCAAAATTTTGGTGGAGGTGAGTCAAAATCACATCTTTCATATGCATCTGAATCATCAGAATCACTTGTATGCATATCAGAATCACTAGGTATGTTATGCAGACCAGGAGATGTAAGTGAGGTATTTTCATCAGACAATGCGGGCGGGGTGTTGACATTAGGCAAAACTTTATTACCTTCTTCTATTAGAACTATAGGAATTTCAGCCACATTAAAATTCCAAGTTCTATTTTCATCAAAAATCACATCATGACTAATGATCAATTTTTTAGTTACAGGATCATATAGTCTCTAACTTTTTGTTTCATTACTATAACCCACAAATATGCATTTAATACTTTTGTCCTCTAGTTTGCTTCTTTTTTCAGTTGGAACATGAGCATATGCAATACAGCCAAATATTTTCAAATAACTCACATTATGCTTTCTTCCATACCATGCTTCATAAGGTGTTTTACCTTGTACTGCTTTAGTGAGAAAACAGTTCAGCAAATGAACTATAGTAGCCACAGCTTCTGCCCAAAACACCTTTGGTACAACCTTTTCTTTTAGCATACATCTAGCTATCTCAACCACAACTCGGTTTTTCCGCTCTACTACTCCATTTTGTTAGGGAGTGTAACTCGCAGTTAATTCCCTATGGATACCTGCATTTCTGCAAAAAATAGTGAATTCTTTGGAAGTGAATTCACCCCCTCTATCAGTACGTAGAATTTTAATAAAGCATCAACTCTCTTTTTCCACAAAAGCTTTGAAAGTTCTGAAAACAAAAAATATGTCAGACTTTGCTTTTAAAAAATGCACCCACATCATCCTTGTGCAGTCATCTGTAAATAGTAAAAAATATTTGCTACCACCTTGCGAGGTTGTCTGCATAGGCCCACAAATATTTGCATGTACAAGTGCTAGGCAATCTTGGGCTCTCCAAGAATTTTCTGTCTGAAAAGAATTTCTATGATGTTTTCCAAATACAAAGGATTCACAAATACTGCCATCATTTTGAATTTTTGGTAAGCCAACTACCATGTTTTTTTGACTCATCAGTTCTAATCCTCCATAATTCAAATGACCATATCTTTTATGCCATAAGGAAGATTCATCGTGTAATAACTCCAATTTTTTTTTTTATATAAAAAGGGATAGAATAGTCCTTTAAAATTGATATAAGGGGTAAAATTGAAAGGAATCAAAAGATAATGGCATAGTTGTAGATGCATTGAAGTGGCAAGGGTAAAATTGGAGAAATTAAAAGTTAATGGTGTAACAGCAGATATGTTGAAGTGTTAGGAGCAAAATGAAAATTTAATAATATTAAACAAATAGTGAATAGTATTTGATGTGACTTAATTCATGGGTTGGATGCTGTCGGTGGAATGAAACAGAGAAGGAAGGGGGGAAGTCTCACACGGTGGAAACACAGAGAGAAGGAAAAAGAGAGAAGAAGAAAAAGAAGAAAGAAAAAGGGAAGGGAGCCCCGGTTGCGCTGCCAACTGAAGGGAAAATCGTAGATCTTCTTCCCCTCTACGCAAAGACCTCGATTTTCTGAAGAGAAAAAGGTAAATACCCATCCCTATCAAGTATTTTGATGAAATTAGACTATACAAAAGGTGGATATAGTCTAGAGGGGTCAGATAAGGGTTGTAGAGGTGGTTAAAAGAGGAAGAATTGGATTTTGACAAGTTTTTCCGGCACTGCGAAAAAACTGTATCAAAATTCAAAATTCGGCGAATTGTTTCAGGGGTCAATCGGTCTCCGATAGCAATGCATCTTACCTCTTTGGAATCCCCCATGAGTGTAAAATGTTAGGTAAAAATTTCATAAAATTTGGAGTTTGAAAAGTAGACCAAAATTAGGATGAAGTAACCCACTGTCGGTCCAAGTTACTGTTTATCTGGGTGGGAAACAAGAAATTTCATGTCATAATAGGGTATTAAGCCTAGATTAGGCTAAGGGAGACCTTGTACTCGTGCAAGGGAGTTCCTAATACACATAAATGGTGAGTTAATTAATAAAAAAATAAAAAAAAAAAGATTTAGGGAAGGGGAGAGTTGAGTCAACTAAAGCTTTCTATATTATGATTGATACATAGATAATAGGCCATTGATACAAGACTAAATGTATTGTAAATGCATGTATCAGCTAGACAAGAAATTAGGGAGCAAGAAGAAGAAGCCCCCTACTGCCTACCATAAAGTTTTGAAGGCGCATCGAGGCCGTGCCGGATTAACAGGTGAGTGGGAATCATGTACTTCGCACCATGAGCATCCTTAATTCATTTGCTTGAATATCGCCAAGTATGAATGGATCCCACTTAAGCATATTGATTGATATTGTAGTAGATTCCTCTATAATCTTGATTCTCCATGCTTGATTATTTTGTACATGCATTTGAGGGAACATTGAGAGGAATTACAAGGGGTAGATGAGTAGTTAAATTGGTTCCAAATTGTGAAATGCTTCTTTTGTAAATTGATTTTATTTTCTCTATTTGAAAAACTTGTAGAGCCTTTTCAGTGGTATATTAAGTTGCATTGCACTCCCATGATTCCTCACTCCTAACCCTGATGTTAGTTTATGATTATATCGTGGTCGAGTTAGTGGTAGTCTTGATTATGCTCCTTTTTAGTAGAGTATTGGAAGGGTGCATTATGGCATTTATGATGGCTTGGCAGTATCTATAGGACACCTATAGTCGATAGGGTTAGACATCGGCATGTATGCACATAGTCGCCTTCTGGGTGGGCGGAGCCCAGTCCCTTCCTAGGGGGGACACGGCCCTAGGCGTAGGACCGGCCGATCCTACGACTTATATTCTGCTTGCCGCCGGGCATAGTAAGACCCCGCAAGGTGCAGTATGGCTTTCCGCGGATGTAGAATTTCCGCGAGGTGCCGTTTAGTATATAGATGTGAGATGTTTTTATAGATTTCTATTCTGGATACTGGCCAGCATTTACATGATCAATGTGGTGTCTTATCCTGCATATGCATGTGACAGTAGGGAGTTGTTGTGGTTTGCCTGGGGCGTAAGACCCACCTCCCGACAGTTGTCTAGTGATGACTTCGCATATTGACACCCTGATTTACATATTGGTGTGGTGTCATATTCTATGCATGCATATGGCAGTAGGGAGTTGTTGTGGTTCGCCTGGGGCATAAGACCTCCCGATAGCTATATATCAATGTTTCAGCATATTGACATCCGATTTGTATGTTCCAGCATTATGATCTATCGAGCATATTCATGAGTAGCATATATGATTACTTGATTATTCCATATATGCTCCAGATGAGTTGATTGTGATTGTGGTGATATTAATGATTTACTCCATATTCTCTATGTTGAGTTCATGTTCATCTTGTTATTGATCTTGAGATTTCATCTCGAGCCATGATTATATTCTGTCTCATATGCATAGTGCTCTCTACTCCACTCACTGAGTATTCATATACTCACTCCCCAGTTTGGTGTTTTGATTGCAGGGCAGATATTGTATAAAGAGGAGCAGGATTAGTAGTTGCCTGCTAGCTGTACCGCTTCATAGTATAGTATAATGTAGATAGAGATTTATACCTTTTGGTGTATTATAAACCTTCTGTTGTATATAGTGTATAGTTACAGTCATAGATCCTGTTGTGGATATGGGTTTGACCATGGATGGAATGGGAACCAGATTTTTATACAGATGAGTTATATGCCTGTGATGATATATTCATATATATTGTCCAGGTTTGTTATGTGACAGATTTTGTAATTGCTGCTCTGATAGGTAGTGTTGTTGTATGTATTGAGATAATCCTGACAGGTCACTATAGGAAAGGCGATCATTTTGTGCATGCATCATGCCAAAATTTTTAGAATTTATTGATGATTGATAGGTAGTAGGGTTCTACGTGGTGGCTGGTGGCCTTATGCCTACCCGCACCATAGGACCGTCGCAGCGGCCCGCCGAAACGGGGTGGGGGTCGTGACAGATGTGGTATCAGAGCAAAGGTTAAAGAAGAGTCCTGTCAGAGCAATAGGATGAGTTAGGATTAAGTATAGGATTATACTATGGAGCATAGAGTTTTTCTGTATGTTAATTTATGAGTCATTTACAATTCAGTAAAATATATTATGACTCAGTGTGTAACGACTGCCATCTCTTTTTGACTCTTTTAGAGACATATAAAGAATACCTCCAAGGAGAGAACCTGCTCGTCCTAGAAGGAGGATGGAGCCAGATATAGCATTGGATGCGGGTTCCGCACACGTTGAGCCCTAGAGAGAAAAATCTCCTCCTGCAGATAGGTGGAGAGTTGATAATCAAGGGGAGGTAGAAAGTAGAGATGCATTGATGGAACAGTTACTGGCGGAGAATCAAGCTCTGAGGGAGCAGATTGCTCGGGAGAAACCTCCTGCCCCATCAGTAGTATCTTTCCCACCTCTTGCACCTGTGCCGAGGAGTTTGGCCAGGCGGGCTCTGGATGATGAGGGGATTACTGTACAGGACTTTCTGAGACTCAGAACCCCAAAATTTAAGGGGAAAGAAAGTGAAGATCCTCAGAGATTTCTGGACAAGACTGAAAAGATGATACAGAGACTGCCCTGTTCTGATGCAAGGGCTATAGAACTTGTAGGGCTTATAATGAAGGAAGATGCCTGGGACTGGTACCAGAGGTAAGTGGAGGACAGATTGTACAGTAGAAATCCTCCAATCTGGGAAGAGTTCCGGTAAGCAGTGATGGATGAGTTCTTGTCTCCGGCCAAGAGGCAGAATCGGACTCTTCAGTTTGAAAGGCTGAAGCAGATGCCCGGAATGAGCATATCTGAGTATGCTCGTGAGTTCACTAGATTGGGGAAGTATGCTCCTTACATCATCCCCACTGAAGCTGCCAGGATAGAAAGATTCAGGCGGGGTTTGATTTCTCCACTTTATAATGCAGTACTGGCAGTAGACGTCCCCACCTTGTCTAGGCTGATTGATAAAGCAAAATAGTGGGAGATCAGAAACAAAGAGGAAAGAGCTGAAAGAGAACAGAGGAAAATAAGTATGGAAAAAGGGCAAAACAGCAGAGGTAGATCTGAGGGAGCAAGTCTCCCGGAGGGCCCGACGGAGCAGTTTGTATGCTCAGCTCCACCTGCCCCACGTAAGAGAAAGTGGAGGAGAAGAGGTCAGTCACAGGATGCTTCTCTACCATCAACACTTCGTCCTCCGGTCATTATAGCCAGAACTGAATCCAAGTTCCAATCATGGCCAGTGTGTTGCATATGTGGGAAGCAGCACCCTAGCAGATGCAGAATGGGTTAGGGAGTGTGCTACAGATGTGGACAGCCGGGTCATTTTGCCAGAGAATGCCCTCAGGGTGTCATCCCGCAGTTTGTGCCTTCAGCATCCTACCCTTCTGTGCAGATGGACAGGCCTAGTAGTAGGAGGCCTGTAGGCAGAGGTAGAGGTCAGACACTAGTATTACAGCAGAGTGCTGGATCATTCCAGCCATCAGCTCCAGCAAGCAGAGGGCAAGGAAGGGTGTTCATGGTAAATCCACAGGAGGCACAGGCATTTAATGCCGCTGTGACAGGTATGCTCCTCATTGATAAGATTAAAGCTAGAGTGTTATTTGATTCTGGAGCTACCCATTCATTTGTTTCCCCTTATTTTGCTAAAAAGTTAGCTAAGAATAAGATATTGATGCATATTCCCTTAGTTATTAGCACACCTGTAGGGGATAGTATAGAAGTGAGATACGTGTATCCTACCTGTGTGATAGAGGTAGAAGGTAAGACACTCCCAATCGATTTGATTGAGTTGGCAGTGTTAGACTTTGATGTCATTTTGGGCATGGATTGGTTATCAGACAATCGTGCCACCATTAACTGCCAAGAAAAGAGTGTTATCTTCAGACCTTTAGATAAGGGGGAATTTACATATCAAGGGGACAGGAGTGAGATCCCAATGAATTTGGTGTCTGCAGTAAAAGCAAAGAGGCTGCTGAGAAAGGCGTGTCAAGGCTATCTAGCTTATGTGATGGACACCCAGGTAGAGTCTGTGGATCTGCAGCAGATTTCAGTTGTTAGGGAGTATCCTGATGTATTTCCAGGGGAATTACCAGGATTGCCACTTGATAGAGAAATTGAGTTCAGTATTGAACTTCTTTCTGGTACAAACTCTATATCGATTGCTTCCTATCGTATGACACCTATAGAGCTGAGGGAGTTGAAGGTGCAGTTGTAGGATCTGCTAGACAAGGGATTTGTTAGACCTAGTACATCACCATGGGGTGCCCCAGTTCTGTTTGTGAAGAAGAAGAATGGGTCGCTGAGATTATGTATAGATTATAGACAGCTGAATAAAGTGACCATCAAAAATAGATACCCACTCCCCATGATAGATGACCTGTTTGATCAATTACAGGGGGCTGAGTACTTCTCGAATATTGATCTGCAGTCTGGGTATTATTAGTTAAAAATCAGAAAGGAAGATATATTGAAGACTGCATTCAGAACGAGATATGGGCACTATGAGTTTCTAGTGCTTCCATTTGGGCTGACAAATGCCCCAGCAGCATTCATGGATTTGATGAATAGGGTCTTTAAACCCTATCTTGACATATTTGTGATAGTCTTTATAGATGATATCCTCATATATTCTAAGAGTCAGGCTGATCATGAAGAGCATTTGAGGATAGCACTACAAATCTTGAGAGAACATGAACCGTATGCCAAACTTACCAAATGTGAGTTCTGGCTACAAGAAGTTGGATTCTTGGGACACATAATATGTAAAGAAGGAATCAGGGTGAATCGCAAGAAGATTGAGGCAGTTATGGATTGGCCGAGACCAACAAATGTAACAGAAATCAGGAGTTTTCTGGGTCTAGCTGGGTACTATAGGAAGTTTGTAAAGGACTTTTCAAAAATAGCTGCCCCATTGACAAAGCTGACTCGGAAGCAGGTTAAGTTCACTTGGACAGATTCTTGTAAACAGAGCTTCCAGAAACTGAAGGATTGCGTCACATCAGCTCCAATTTTGACTCTACCCATAGATACAGGCGGGTTTGTAGTTTACTGTGATGCTTCCAGAGTAGGATTGGGATGTGTGTTAATGCAGAATGGCAAGGTGATTGCATATGCATCCAGACAGCTGAGAAAGCATGAGGTAAACTATCCCACTCATGACTTAAAAATGACTGCTGTCATATTTGCATTAAAGATATGGAGGCATTATTTATATGGTGAGAAATGTGAAATATATACTGATGATAAAAGCCTCTAGTACATTCAGCAGCAAAGAGATTTGAATCTCAGACAAAGGAGATGGATAGAGCTGTTGAAGGATTATGACTGCCAAATCCTGTATCATCCGGGCAACGCTAATGTTGTAGCAGATGCATTGAGCCAGAAATCAATGGGCAGTTTATCTCACATCTCCGACCAGAGGAGAGAGATAGTCAGAGATCTGGCAGATTTATTTGCTCAGGGACTATCTTTTGGGGTATCAGAGGTTCGTCCTTTGATTGCACAGTTTCAGGTGAAACCGAGGTTGATAGATGAAATCAAGGTTTCACAGGATTTAGATCCAATCCTTATGAAACTGAAAAGAGAAGTGCAATCAGGACAGACAGAAAAGTTTCAGATTGTGGATGAGATGTTGATGTGTGGCAGTAGGCTATGTGTGCCGAATGTAGGAGATCTGAGACAGAGGATTATGTATGAAGCACACAGCACTCCCTATAGCATTCATCCTGGTTCAACCAAAATGTATCATGATATCAAAGGCATATATTGGTGGAACGGATTAAAAAGGGATGTGGCCAAATATGTGGCTTCTTATTTGACTTGTCAACAAGTAAAATTTAAACATCAGAAGCCAACAGGGCTGTTGCAAGAGTTACCTTTGCCCGAGTGGAAATGGAAAAGGATAACTATGGATTTTGTGGTCGGGCTGCCCAGAACACAAAAAGGATATGATTCCATCTGGGTGATTGTGGATAGATTGACAAAATCAGCCCATTTTCTACCGGTGAAGACCACATATTCAGTAGCTTAGTATGCCGAAATATATGTGGATAAAATAGTGTCTCTGCATGGAGCGCCAGTTTCTATTATATCAGATAGAGGTTCACAGTTTACCTCTAGATTTTTGGCAGAAACTCCATGAGGCATTAGGAACTCAACTTGATTTCAGTACAACATTTCATCCTCAGTCAGATGGGCAGTCGGAGAGGACCATTCAGACCCTCGAGGATATGCTCAGAATGTGTGTACTGGATTTTAGAGGTAGCTGGGACAAGTACTTACCTTTAGTGGACTTTGCATATAATAATAGTTATCACTCCACTATTAGTATGTGTAATAACCCCAAATTTTTTTTTTATAAAAAGGGATAGAATAGTCCTTTAAAATTGATATAAGGGATAATTGGAAGGAATCAAAAGATAATGGCATAGCTGTAGATGCGTTGAAGTGGTAAGGGTAAAATTGGAAAGGAATCAAAAGTTAATGGCATAACAGTAGATATGTTGAAGTGTTAGGGGCAAAATGGGAATTTAATAATATTAAAAAAAGGGTGAATAGTATCTTGATGTGACATAAATCATGGGTTTGGCTGGCTCACGGGAGTGAAACAGAGAGGAGAGGGGGAGGGTTCTCAGACGACAACAGAAAGGAAAAAAAAAGAAGAAGAGGAAAGGAAAGGAAGAAAGAAAGAGGAAGAAAAAGAAGAAAAAGGAAAGGAAGAAGATCCCGGTTGCGTTGCCAGCTGAAGGAAAAAATGTAGATCTCCTTTCTCTCTACGCAAGGACCTCGATTTCCAAAAAGAAAAAGGTAAATATCCGTCCCTATCTAGTCTTTTGATGACATTAGGCTATACAAAGGGTGGATGTAGTCTAGAGGGGTCGGATAAGGGTTGTAGAGGTGGTTAAAAGAGGAAGAATCGAATTTCGACAAATTTTTCTGGCACTACGGAAAAACTGTGTCGAAGTTCCAACTTCGGTGAATTATTTCGGAGGCCAAACAGCCTCCGATAGTGATATATGTTACCTTTTTGGAATCCTCTATGAGCATAGGATGTTAGGTAAAAATTTCATCAAATTTGGAGTCTGAAAAGTGGATCAAACCCGGGATGAAGTAACCGGCTATCGGTCCGTGTTACTGTTCATCCGGGTGGAAAATAGGAGATTTTTTTGCTATAATAGGGTATTAAGCCTAGATTAAGCTAAGGGGACCTTGTACTCATGTAAGGGAATTCCTAGTATACATAAATGATGAGTTAATTAATAGGAAAAAAAAGAGAAAGAAAAGAAAAGATTTAGGGAACAGGGAAGTTGAATCAATTAAAGTTTCATATATTTATGATTGGCACGTAGATTATAGCCCTTGATACAAAACTAAATGTATTGTAAATGAATGTATCAGTTGGGCAAGAAGCTAGGGAACAAGAGGAAGAAGTTCTCCACTGCCAGCTGTAGATTTTTGGAGGCGTATCAGGGCTGTGCCAGATTGACAGGTGAGTGGGAGTCATGTACTTTGCACCATGAGCATCCTTAATTCATTTTCATGAATGTCGCCAAGTGTGAATTGATTCCACTTGAGCATATTGATTGATATTGTGGTATATTCCTCTATGTTTTGTTCTCCATGTTTGATTATTCTGTACATGCATTTGAAGAAACATTGAGAGGAATTACGAGGGGTTGATGAGTAATCAAATTGATTTCGAATTGTGAAATGATTTCTTTTGTAAATTGATTTCATTTCCTCTATTTCAAAGACTTGTAGAGCCCTTCTCATGGTATATTGAGTTGCATTGCATACCCTTGACCCCTCACTCCCAACCCTGATGTTAGTTTATGATTGGGTTGGAGTCGAGTGAATGGTAGTCTTGATCATACTCCTTTTTAGTAGAGAATTGGAAGGGTGCATTATGGCATTTATGCATAGTTTGGCAGTATCTGCAGGACACCTATAGTCGATGGGGGTTGAACATCGGCCTTTGTGCACATAGTAGCCTTTTGGGTGGGCGGAGCCCAGTCCCTTCCTAGGGAGGACACGGCCCTAGGCGTAGGATCGGCCGGTCCTACGACTTATATTCTGCTTGCCGCCGGGCATAGTAAGATCCCGTGAGGTGCAGTACGGCTTTCCGCGGATGTAGAATTCCCGAGAGATGCCGTTTAGTATATAGATGTGAGATGGATTTCTGTTCTGGATACTAGCCAGCATTTATATTATCAGTATGGTGTCTTAACCTGCATATGCATGTGACAGTAGGGAGTTGTTGCTGGTTCGTTTGGGGTGTAAAACCTACCTTCCGACAGTTGTCTAGCATTTATATTATCGGTATGGTGTCTTATCCTGCATATGCATGTGACAGTAGGGAGTTGTTGCTGGTTCGCCTGGGGCGTAAAACCCACCTCCCGATAGCTGTCTAGCATTTATATTATCGGTATGGTGTCTTATCCTGCATATGCATGTGACAGTAGGAAGTTGTTGCGGGTTCGCCTGGGGCGTAAAACCCACCTCCCAACAATTGTCTAGCATTTACATTATCGATATGGTGTCTTATCCTGCATTTGCATGTGACAGTAGAAAGTTGTTGCTGGTTCGCCTGGAGCGTAAAACCCACCTCCCAACAGCTGTCTAGTGATGATTTCAGCATATTAACACTTGATTTGTATGTTCCAGCATTATGATCTGTTGAGCATATTAATGAGTAGCATATATGTTTACTTGATTATTTCATATATGCTTCAGATGAGTTGATATTGATTGTCGTGATATTGATGATTTACTCCATATTCTCTATATTGAGATCATGTTCATCTTGTTATTGATCTTGAGATTTCATCTCGAGCCATGATTATATCTGGTCTCATGTGCATAGTACTCTCTACTCCACTCACTGAGTATTCATATACTCACTCCCCAGTTTGGTGTTTTTGATTGCAGGGCAGGTATTGTATAGAGAGGAGCAGGGTTAGAGATTGCCTGCTAGCTGTGCCGCTCCATAGTATAGTATAATGTAGATAGAGGTTTATCCCCTTTTGGTGTATTATAAACCTTCTGTTGTATTTAGTGTATAGTTACAGTCATAGATCCTGTTGTAGATATGGGTTTGACCATGGATGAAATGGGAACCAGATTTTTATACAGTTAAGTTATATGCCTGTGATGATGTATTGATAAATATTGTCCAGGTTCGTTATGTGACAGGTTATGTGATTGCTGCTCTGACAGGTAGCGTTGTTGTATGTAATGAGATAATCCTGACAGGTCGCCATAGGAAAAGTTATCATTTTGTGCATGCATCATGCCAAAATTTTCAGAATTTATTGATGATTGATAGGTAGTAGGGTTCTACGTGGTGGCTGGTGGCCTTATGCCTACCCGCACCCTAGGACCGTCGTGGCGGCCCACCGAAAATGGGGCGGGGGTCGTGACAAAGGTGGTATCAGAGCAAAGGTTAAAGAAGAGTCCTGTCAGAGCAATAAGGTGAGTCAGGATTAAATATAGGATTATACTATGGAGCATAGGATTTTTTTAATGCTATTTGCTGGGTCATTTACAATTTAGTAAAGCATTTTATGACTCAGTATGTAGATATATACAGAATACCTCCAAGGAGAGGATCTGCTCGTCCTAGAAGGAGGATGGAGCCAAATATAGCATTGGATGCAGGTTCCGCACATGTCGAGCCCCAAAGAGAAAAATCTCCTCTTGCTGATAGACGGAGGGTTAATGATCAAGGAGAGGTAGGAAGTAGAGATGCATTGATGGAACAGTTACTGGCGGAGAATCAGGCTCTGAGAGAGCAGATTGCTCGAGGAAAACCTCCTGCCCCGTCAGTAGATCCATCTCACCTCCTGTACTTGTGCCAAGAAGTTTAGCCAGGCGGGCTCTAGATGATGAGGAGATTACTGTACAGAAATTTCTGAGGCTCAAAACCCCGGAGTTTAAGGGAGAAGAAGGTGAAGATCCTCAGAGATTCCTGGAGGAGACTGAAAAGATGATACGGAGACTGCCCTATTCTGATGCAAGAGCTATAGAACTTGTAGGGCTTACAATGAAGGAAGATGCTTGGGACTGGTACCAGAGACAAGTGGAGGACAGATTGTACAGTAGGAATCCTCCAACCTGGGAAGAGTTCAGACAAGCAGTGATGGATGAGTTTTTATCTCCGGCTGAGAGGCAGAATCGGGCTCTTCAATTTGAGAGGCTGAAGCAGATGCCCGGAATGAGCGTATCTGAGTATGCTCGTGAGTTCACTAGATTGGGGAAGTATGCTCCTTACATCATCCCCACTGAAGCTGCCAGGATAGAAAGATTCAAACAGGGTCTGATTTCTCCGCTTTATAATGCAGTACTGGCAGTAGAGGTCCCCACCTTGTCTAGGCTGATAGATAAAGCAAAACAGTGGGAGACCAGAAACAAAGAGGAAAGAGCTGAAAGAGAATAGAGAAAAATAAGTGTGGAAAAAGGGCAAAGCAGCAGAGGTAGATCTGAGGGAGTAGATCTCTCGGAGGGCCCGACGGAGCAGTCTGTACGCTCAGCTCCACCTGCCCCACGTAAGAGGAAATGGAGGGAAAGAGGTCAATCACAAGATACTTTTCTACCATCAGTACCTCGTCCTCCAGTCACTATGGCCAGAACTGAATCTAGGTTCCAATCATGGCCAGTATGTGGCATATGTGGGAAACAGCACCCTGGCAGATGCAGAATAGGTCAGAGAGTGTGCTACAGATGTGGACAGCCGGGTCATTTTGCCAGAGAATGCCCACAGGGTGCCACCCAGCAGTTTGTGCCTTTGGCATCCTACCCTTCTGTGCAGATGGACAGGCCTAGTAGTAGGAAGCCTGTAGGCAGAGGCAGAGGTCAGACACCAGCGTCACAGCAGAGTGCTGGACCATCTCAGCCATCAGCTCCAGTAGGCAGAGGGCAAGGAAGGGTGTTCACGGTAAATCCACAGGAGGCACAGGCATCGAATGCAGCGGTGATAGGTATGCTCCTCATTGATAAGATTGAAGCTAGAGTGTTATTTGATTCTGTAGCTACCCATTCATTTGTGTCCCCTTATTTTGCTAAAAAGTTAGCTAAGGATAAGATATTAATGCATATTCCCTTAGCTATTAGTACACCTGTAGGGGATAGTATAAAAGCGAAGTATGTGTATCCTACCTGTGCGGTAGAGATAGAAAGTAAAACACTCCCAATTTATTTGATTTCCAATACCACACCGAGCAGAATATGAAAAGCAGATATACTCACCCCTTTGAGTAATTAGGTAATTTACTCTTTTAAATTCGAGGACGAATTTTATATAAGGAGGGGAGGATGTAATAACCCCATTTTTTTTTTATAAAATGGGATAGAATAGTCCTTTAAAATTGATATAAGGGGTAAAATTAGAAGGAATCAAAAGATAATGGCATAGCTGTAGATGCGTTGAAGTGGTTAGGGTAAAATTGGAAAGAAATCAAAAGTTAATGGCATAACAGTAGATATGTTGAAGTGTTAGGGGCAAAATGAAAATTTAATAATATTAAAAAAAGGGTGAATAGTATCTTGATGTGATATAAATCATGGGTTTGAGCTAGCTCACGGGAGTGAAACAGAGAGGAGAGGGGGAGGGTTCTCAGACGACAACAGAGAGGAAAAAAAAAGAAGAAGAGGAAAGGAAAGGAAGAAAGAAAGAGGAAGAAAAAGAAGAAAAAGGAAAGGAAGAAGATCCCGGTTGCGTTGCCAGCTGAAGGAAAAAACGTAGATCTCCTTTCCCTCTACGCAAGGACCTCGATTTCCAAAAAGAAAAAGGTAAATATCCGTCCCTATCTAGTCTTTTGATGACATTAGGCTATACAAAGGGTGGATGTAGTCTAGAGGGGTCGGATAAGGGTTGTAGAGGTGGTTAAAAGAGGAAGAATCGGATTTCGACAAATTTTTCCGGCACTACGGAAAAACTGTGTCGAAGTTCCAACTTCGGCGAATTATTTTGGGGGCCAAACGGCCACCGATAGTGATGTATGTTACCTTTTTGGAATTCCCTATGAGCGTAGGATGTTAGGTAAAAATTTCATCAAATTTGGAGTCTGAAAAGTGGATCAAACCCGGGATGAAGTAACCGGCTGTCGGTCCGGGTTACTGTTCATCCGGGTGGAAAACAGGGGATTTCATGCTATAATAGGATATTAAGCCTAGATTAAGCTAAGGGGACCTTGTACTCATGCAAGGGAATTCCTAGTATACATAAATGATGAGTTAATTAATAGAAAAAGAAAAAGAGAAAGAAAAGAAAAGATTTAGGGAACGGAGGAGTTGAATCAATTAAAGTTTCATATATTTATGATTGGCACGTAGATTATAGCCCTTGATACAAAACTAAATGTATTCTAAATGCATGTATCAGTTGGGCAAGAAGCTAGGGAACAAGAGGAAGAAGTTTCCTACTGCCAGCTGTAGATTTTTAGAAGCGTATCAGGGCTGTGCCAGATTGACAGGTGAGTGGGAGTCATGTACTTCGCACCATGAGCATCCTTAATTCATTTTCATGAATGTCGCCAAGTGTGAATTGATTCCACTTGAGCATATTGATTGATATTGTGGTAGATTCCTCTATGTTTTGTTCTCCATGCTTGATTATTCTGTACATGCATTTGAGGAAACATTGAGAGGAATTACGAGGGGTTGATGAGTAATCAAATTGATTTCGAATTGTGAAATGATTTCTTTTATAAATTGATTTCATTTCCTCTATTTCAAAGACTTGTGGAGCCCTTCTCATGGTACATTGAGTTGCATTGCACACCCTTGACCCCTCACTCCCAACCCTGATGTTAGTTTATGATTGGGTTGGAGTCGAGTGAATGGTAGTCTTGATCATACTCCTTTTTAGTAGAGTATTGGGAGGGTGCATTATGGCATTTATGCATGGTTTGGCAGTATCTGCAGGACACCTATAGTCGATGGGGGTTGAACATCGGCCTTTGTGCACATAGTAGCCTTCTGGGTGGGCGGAGCCCAGTCCCTTCTTAGGGGGGACACGGCCCTAGGCGTAGGATCGGCCGGTCCTACGACTTATATTCTGCTTGCCGCCGGGCATAGTAAGACCCCGCGAGGTGCAGTACGGCTTTCCGCGGATGTAGAATTTTCGCGAGGTGCCGTTTAGTATATAGATGTGAGATGGATTTCTGTTCTGGATACTGGCCAGCATTTATATTATCAATATGGTGTCTTATCCTTCATATGCATGTGACAGTAGGAAGTTGTTGCTGGTTCGCTTGGGGTGTAAAACCCACCTCCTGACAGTTGTCTAGCATTTATATTATCGGTATGGTGTCTTATCCTGCATATGCATGTGACAGTAGGAAGTTGTTGCTGGTTTGCCTGGGGCGTAAAACCCACCTCCCGACAGCTGTCTAGCATTTATATTATCGGTATGGTGTCTTATCCTGCATATGCATGTGACAGTAGGGAGTTGTTGCTGGTTCGCCTGGGGCGTAAAACCCACCTTCCAACAGCTGTCTAGCATTTACATTATCGATATGGTGTCTTATCCTGCATATGCATGTGACAGTAGGGAGTTGTTGCTGGTTCGCCTGGAGCGTAAAACCCACCTTCCGACAGCTATCTAGTGATGATTTCAGCATATTGACACTTGATTTGTATGTTCCAGCATTATGATCTGTTGAGCATATTAATGAGTAGCATATATGTTTACTTAATTATTTCATATATGCTTCAGATGAGTTGATATTGATTGTCGTGATATTGATGATTTACTCCATATTCTCTATATTGAGATCATGTTCATCTTGTTATTGATCTTGAGATTTCATCTCGAGCCATGATTGTATTAGGTCTCATGTGCATAGTACTCTCTACTCCACTCACTGAGTATTCATATACTCACTCCCCAGTTTGGTATTTTTGATTGCAGGGCAGGTATTGTATAGAGAGGAGCAGGGTTAGAGATTGCCTGCTAGCTGTGCCGCTCCATAGTATAGTATAATGTAGATAGAGGTTTATCCCCTTTTGGTGTATTATAAACCTTCTGTTGTATTTAGTGTATAGTTACAGTCATAGATCCTGTTGTGGATATGGATTTGACCATGGATGGAATGGGAACCAGATTTTTATACAGTTGAGTTATATGCCTGTGATAATGTATTGATATATATTGTCCAGGTTCGTTATGTGACAGATTATGTGATTGCTGCTCTGACAGGTAGCGTTGTTGTATGTAATGAGATAATCCTGATAGGTCACCATAGAAAAAGTGATCATTTTGTGTATGCATCATGCCAAAATTTTCAGAATTTATTGATGATTGATAGGTAGTAGGGTTCTACGTGGTGGCTGGTGGCCTTATGCCTACCTGCACCCTAGGACCGTCGCGGCGGCCCACCGGAAATGGAGCGGGGGTCGTGACAGTATGGCACCTTATGAGGCGCTTTATGGGAGAAAATGTAGATCTCCCTTATGCTGGTCTGAGATTGGAGAGAAGCACCTAGAAGGACCAGATTTGATCAGAGAGACATCAGAAAAGGTGTCAGTGATACAGCAAAGGTTGAGGACAGTGTTTAGTAGGCAGAAGAGCTACGCAGATCTCAGAAGGAGAGATGTGCAGTTTGGCACGGGGGATCATGTTTTCCTGAAGATCTCTCCTATGAAAGGGATAATGAGGTTTGGAAAGAGAGGCAAGCTTAGTCCCAGATACATTGGCCCCTTTGAGATATTAGACAAGGTTGGCACTGTATCTTACAGACTAGCACTACCTCCAAACCTCAGCCTTGTGCATCCAGTATTCCGTATATCTATGCTCCGAAAATATGTGCCGGATCCATCCCATGTGTTACCAGTGCAGAAAGTTACAGTAGTGGGAGACCTTTCTTATGAAGAGCTTCCTGTAGCTATTCTTGATACTTAGATCAGGAAGCTAAGAAATAAGAAAATATGTATGGTGAAGGTCCAATGGCACCGGCACAATATTGAAGAATGCACTTGAAAGTCGGAGCAAAGTATGAAGAGCAAATATCCTCACCTTTTTGAGTAATTAGGTAATTTACTCTTTTAAATTCGAGGACGAATTTTATATAAGGGGGGAGGATGTAATAACCCCAAAAAAAAAAATTTATAAAAAGGGATAGAATAGTCCTTTAAAATTGATATAAGGGGTAAAATTGGAAGGAATCAAAAGATAATGGCATAGTTGTAGATGCGTTGAAGTAGCAAGGATAAAATTGGAAGGAATCAAAGTTATTGCAATAACAGCAGATATGTTGAAGTGTTAGGGGCAAAATGAAAATTTAATAATATTAAACAAAGGGTGAATAGTGTTTGATGTGACTTAATTCATGGGATGGGTGCTGTCGGTGGAATGAAACAGAGAAGAAAGGGGGGAAGTCTCAGGCAGTGGAAACACAGAGAGAAGAAAAAAGAGAGAAGAAGAAGAAGAAAGAAGAAGGGAAGGGAGCCCCGGTTGCGCTGCCAACTGAAGGAAAAAGCGTAGATCTCCTTCCCCACTACGCAAAGACCTTGATTTTCCGAAGAGAAAAAGGTAAATACCCATCCCTACCTAGTATTTTCATGAAATTAAGCTATACAAAGGGTGGATGTAGTCTAGAGAGGTCGGAGAAGGGTTGTAGAGGTGGTTAAAAGAGGAAGAATTGGATTTCGACAAGTTTTTCCGGCACTGCGGAAAAACTGTGTTAAAGTTCCAACTTCGGCGAATTGTTTCGGGGGTCAATCGGCCTTCGATAGCAATGTATCTTACCTCTTTGTAATCCCCCATGAGTGTAGAATGTTAGGCAAAAATTTTATAAAATTTGGAGTTTGGAAAGTGGACCAAAATCGAGATGAAGTATCCTGCTCTCGGTCCGGGTTACTGTTCATCCGGGTTAGAAATAAGAAATTTCATGCCATAATAGGGTATTAAGCCTAGATTAGGCTAAAGGAGACCTTGTACTCGTGCAAGGAAGTCCCTAATACACATAAATGGTGAGTTAATTAATAAAAAAATAAAAAGAAAAGAAAAGAAAAGATTTAGGGAAGGGGGGAGTTGAGTCAACTAAAACTTTCTATATTATGATTGATAACTAGATAATAGGCCCTTGATACAAAACTAAATATATTGTAAATGCATGTATCAGCTAGACAAGAAATTAGGAAGCAAGAAGAAGAAGCCCCCTACTGCCTACCATAAAGTTTTGAAGGCGCATCGAGGCCGTGCCGAATTGAAAGGTGAGTGGGAGTCATATACTTTGCACCATGAACATCTTTAATTCATTTTCATGAATGTCGCCAAGTGTAAATTGATTCCACTTGAGCATATTGATTGATATTGTAGTAGATTCCTCTATAATCTTGATTCTCCATGCTTGATTATTTTGTACATGCATTTGAGGGAACATTGAGAGAAATTACAAGGGGTAGATGAGTAGTTAAATTGGTTCCAAATTGTGAAATGACTTCTTTTGTAAATTGATTTTATTTTCTCTATTTCAAAGACTTGTAGAGCCTTTTCAGTGGTATATTAAGTTGCATTGCACTCCCATGATTCCTCACTCCTAACCCTGATGTTAGTTTATGATTGGGTCGTGGTCGAGTTAGTGGTAGTCTTGATTATGCTCCTTTTTAGTAGAGTATTGGAAGGGTGCATTATGGCATTTATGCATGGCTTGGCAGTATCTATAGGACACCTATAGTCGATGGGGTTAGACATCGGCTTGTGCGCACATAGTAGCCTTCTGGGTGGGCGGAGCCCAGTCCCTTCCAAGGGGGGACACGGCCCTAGGCACAGGATTGGCCGGTCCTACGACTTATATTCTGCTTGCCGCCGGGCATAGTAAGACCCCGCGAGGTGCAGTATGGCTTTCCACGGATGTAGAATTCCCGCGATGTGCCGTTTAGTATATAGATGTGAGATGTTTTTATGGATTTCTGTTCTGAATACTGGCCAGCATTTACATGATCAGTGTGGTGTCTTATCCTGCATATGCATGTGACAATAGGAAGTTGTTGTGGTTCGCCTAAGGCGTAAGACCCACCTCCCGACAGCTGTCTAGTGATGACTTCGCATATTGACATCCTAATTTACATATTGGTGTGGTGTCATATTCTATGCATGCATATGGCAGTAGGGAGTTGTTGTGGTTCGCCTGGGGCGTAAGACCCACCTCCCGATAGCTATATATCAATGTTTCAGCATATTGACACCCGATTTGTATGTTCCAGCATTATGATCTATCGAGCATATTCCTGAGTAGCATATATGATTACTTGATTATTCCATATGTGCTCCGGATGAGTTGATTATGATTGTGGTGATATTGATGATTTACTCCATATTCTTTATGTTGAGTTCATGTTCATCTTGTTATTGATCCTGAGATTTCATCTCGAGCCATGATTATATTCTGTCTTATATGCATAGTACTCTCTACTCCACTCACTGAGTATTCATATACTCACTTCCCAGTTTGGTGTTTTGATTGCAGGGCAGGTATTGTATAGAGAGGAGCAGGATTAATGGTTGCCTGCTAGCTGTGCTGCTCCATAGTATAGTATAATGTAGATAGAGTTTTATACCTTTTGGTGTATTATAAATCTTCTGTTGTATATAGTGTATAGTTACAGTCATAGATCTTGTTGTGGATATGGGTTTGACCATGGATGGAATGGGAACCAGATTTTTATACAGATGAGTTATATGCCTGTGATGATGTATTGATATATATTGTCCAAGTTTGTTATGTGACAGATTATGTAATTGCTGCTCTGACAGGTAGTGTTGTTGTATGTATTGAGATAATCCTGACAGGTCACTATAGGAAAGGTGATCATTTTGTGCATGCATCATGCCAAAATTTTTAGAATTCATTGATGATTGATAGGTAGTAGGGTTCTACGTGGTGGCTGGTGGCCTTATGCCTACCCGCACCCTAGGACCGTCGCGGCGGCCCGCCGGAATGAGGCGGGGGTCGTGACACATCAGAGGCTGTAATAGTTAATGCGTGCAAGGATAATTCAAAAAACTGTAAAAGAAACATTTTATTTTTTGTTATTTTTATTTCAACTACCATTGCTAACCCAAAGATTGATTTTTGATTATCACAAAATCTTGAAGTATAATTACTAATGTTCGTGTTGCAAGAAGAAAAATAATTTGTTTTGCAAGGAACATAGCAAGTTGGAAAAATACAAGAAGGCCTCAAAAGCTCTCAAGAAAAGTTGGAAGAAATCCACACTTCATTGGCCCAACTTTCAAGTTCAAATGATTCAAGTTGGAGAAGCAAATTCAAAAGAACAGTCCACGAGTCGACTCCTGGAAGTTCAGAGTCGACTCTGTCACTCTGGAGTTTCAAGGAACAGTGCTCGAGTTGACTCCTACTGTTCACGAGCCGACTCCCGCAGAAAAAGACAGAGAGTTGATTTTCAGTGCTACAGTGCTCGAGTCGACTCCAGCTACAGTCGAGTCGACTTCCAGCTACAGTGTCAGGCAGACTCCTATTCACAAGTCGACTTCTGCTTCAGCCGAGTCGACTCGAGCACGCTGGAAGGCATAATGGCTAGTTTTTTCTCAACTCCAACGGCTCTATTCTTGTCTCTAACGGCTAGATCTTTGTTTTCACGCCATCCAAAGCTATAAAATCAAGGGGAGAGCTAGGGGAAAAGTTAAGGAAGTGGGAGAGAACACATAGGGAAGAGATTTTGAAAGAAATTTCAAGAAAAACCTCCCAAAAGCACAAAAGGGCCATTCAAAGTAAAAAAGAGAGAAGAAGAGCATCCGAGTGAATCCCAAAGCTTCCTCTCCAACTGTGTGCTGCCTCAGTGATTCTCTACCTCGTGTGAAATCAAAGGAGGATCAAGTAAAGAAAAAGTCGAGTTCCTTCATCTACAAAACTTGTTTGAGGGCTTCTTCTCTTTACTCTATTTATTTATATTTGTTATATCTGCTTGTTTGAGAAGCTTGTATTTATTTTAAACTCCTATTCTAACATCTTGTAACTTGATTCAATCAAAGGATTGAATCAAGGGGTTAAGGGTTGTTGGTGAGCCAGTAAAAACCAAAGTTGTAGGTTGTAGTTGGTAATCCGGGAAAAACCAACTGGGTTGGATTGTGAGCCCATGAAAACAATCGGATTGGTTCTAGTCATTGAGCCTGTGAAAACCGACCGAGTTCGTTGTGATCTTGTGAAAACAACAAGTTAGGTTGTGAGCTTGTAAAACAACCGGCTGTAATCGGAGGGATTATAATGAAATTCTTAAGAGGTCTAGGGAGTGGATGTAGGTGCTGGGGTGCACCGAACCCAGGGGCGGCTCAATACATCTGGGGGCCTAAGGCGAATTCAATAAATGGGGCCTCTTTTTTTTAAATAATAATTTTTTTAATAAATATAAAATACTTAAAAAATATTATGGAAATAGATTGCTGTCAAGTACACTATTTCAACAAAGATGCATGAATCTAATAAAGGTAGACAAAAAGGCACTTCAGTTTAATATAATTCTTGAATGAAAATATTAAAAAAATACTTAAAAAAAAAGGGCCCATGAAACTGTTCTTGGCAATACTGTTTACCATGTGAAGCAAGAGCAGAATAGGAAAAGGTCATCCCATGGCGCTTCAGGGTCAAAGAATTTGTCCAAAAAGGGACCTCTCTATAAGAGAAAGTAGGGTCATTATGGAAAATTCACTCCATCTAATTAATAAAAGTCTCATCCCACCATCTTCCCTTCAAGTGAGTACCCAAGCAGCCACTGAAACATCACGGCACAGCAGCCATTCAAACCCCCTCCCTCCTTCTCTTTCTCTACCCTCCTTTTCTTTTGCTAAAGACCATCTCCCCCTTCAAGTGAGCACCGAAGCTGCAACATCACGGCACAGCAGCCATTCAACCCCCTCCCTCCTTTTCTCTCTCTACCACCCAAGAGGGAGAAGAAATCGAGAGGAGAAAATTAAAAGAATCTCCACCCTCCAAGAAGTCCATCTCCAATCCCCCTATCTTTCTTCCTGATGGCCCAGCTGGATCAGGAGTAATGACTTGTGAGGGAAGGAAAACCAAGACCAAAACCAAAAAAGAGAAGGGATGAAAGATAAGAGTGGCTTCAGGCATGTATCAAGCCAACCAAATCCCTCCTCTCTCTCTCTCTCTCTCTCTCCACCCAAAACAAAAATATTGTCCCCAACTTCCCCAATTGCCCCTCTGCAGGCCAGGAAACCCTCCCCTCCCTTCCATCAAGGGGGAAGACTCGTAGCCAGCTTCTGCTCCCGGAGGCCTTCCATTGGCCCGAGGCCTTAAGCGACCGCCTCGGTCGCCTAGGGCTCGGGCCGGCCCTGACCGAACCACTATACATCTTTGTGATTGTAATGCCTTATCTCTTGTGTTTCATGCCTTACACTCATACTTGATTGTGTAATATCTTTAGCTTTGTTTCCTATTAATTTATAAGTGATTGTTTAGAACTTGCTTAGCTTTCACTCCATTCTTACCATTCACATAGATTAAAATTGATCATACAACTTGTTACCCAAGGTGACAACCCAAGAGGGGGGGTGAATTGGGTTTTTCTAAATTTTTTATGCTTTAAAAGTTTTCTTAGTTAAGTGCGGTGGATGTTTTCTTAAATTATTTGAATGAATTAAACTAGAGCAAAGATGAAAGATAATGCAAGAATAAGCATAAGAACAAGCACAATACAAACACAACGATATATAGTGGTTCGGTGCACCCCAAGGCATCTACGTTCACTCCCCAAGCGTTCTTTTGGAAATTTTACCATAACCCCTCGGATTACAGTAGAATTGTTTTTCGGGCTCACAATCCAAAATCTTTACAATTGGTTTTTCGGGATCACCAATAAACCTAACTGTTGGTTTTACGGGCTGACCAACAATCTACGTTAGTTTTACGGGCTGACCAACAACCTACGTTGGTTTTACGGGCTTACCAACAACCTACAATGTTGGTTTTACGGGATTTCCAACAAACCTTACAACAAGAATAAAGAACAAGGATCTAAAACTCCTAAATGAGTAAATAAAATAATTATAAGCTACAAAGAAATGTTTAGAATATAGTTATCGCTTTAATAAGACTCTTCTTTTCTTTGTCAAGATTGTTTCACTCTTCAAGGATTGGTGGAGCTCTTAATGTCTCTTGAAATCTGCTCAACTATTTCTTTTGGCTCTTGATGATTTTCAAAAAGGTTGCTTCCTCTGATGAATACACCCTCTTAAATACTTCTCCAACCTCCAAATAGACCTTCCCGACCGTTGGATTAAAGAAACTAGCCGTTTATAGCCGTTGGAAGCTTAAAAAATAATTATGCACAACTAGCCGTTAAGCTGTCAGTCGTGCTCGGGTCGACCCCACCTTCACTGGGGTCGAACCCAACTCTTCTGGGGTCGACCCTCTCAAAAAATCCAGAGACCATGTTTTCTGTATTCCAGGCTGGGGTCGGTTCCAACATTTCTGGGGTCGGCTCCACTAGGGTCAGCTCCAACATTTCTGGGGTCGGTCCCACTAGGGTCAGCCCCAATATTTCTGGGGTCGGCTCCACTAGGGTCAGCTCCAACATTTCTGGGGTCGGTCCCACTAGGGTCAGCTCCAATATTTCTGGGGTCGGCCCCACTGGGGTCAGCTCCAACATTTTTGGGGTCGGTTCAACTCTTCTGGGGTCGACCCTCTCAAAAAATCCAGAGACCATGTTTTCTGTATTCCAGGCTGGGGTCGGGTCCAACATTTCTGGGGTCGGCTCCACTAGGGTCAGCTCCAACATTTCTGGGGTCGGTCCCACTAGGGTCAGCTCCAATATTTCTGGGGTCGGCCCCACTGGGGTCAGCTCCAACATTTCTGGGGTCAGCCCTAATTTTCTGGGGTTGGCTCCGCTACAGTGTTTTCAGGAAACATAATTTTTGCATTGGAAGTTTGGGGTCGCCTCTGACTTCTCTAGGGTCAGCTCCACTAGGGTCGGCTCCACTTTCCTTGGGGTCGACCCAACCTTGTGCCACTTGATGCCAACGTGTGCCATTTGAGCTCCAAACCTCTCTAAATGTTTCGGGGTCGACTCCAACTCTGTCCCAAGTGTTCTAAAGTTGATTTTACGCCCCATGCCGAGTGTGCCACTTCGTGCCAATGTGTGCCAAATTTGCCAAGGTCGGCTCCAAACCTCTTAGGGTCGACTCTAATCATGATTCTCTGCATCTTAGGGTTAGACTTGCACATAAGATCAATAAAACATATTCCAAGTAAATTACGATGCATGGCACAGTAGAGTTTCATACCCTTAACAGTTGAAATTATTGAATTGCCCTTCTAGGTATTTTTAACGTGAAACTTTGCCAAAATAGATTCTTAAGCTTTCTACCATTCTCTATTACAAATTTATCTCGTTTATCAATTCTTGAGAGTAGTTTTGACCATATATTCCTAATGTATCATGAATGTATCGAGGATGTGCCATTTATCAATGATGTATCGAGTTAATTTGCATTTCTAATTTGATATGGCCTCAATGGTTGTGTTAATCATCAAAATAATATTATCATTCTCAATCTCCCCCTTTTTGATGATTACAAAACATTGAGTGTAAGCAAATTGGCATTCATATGAAAAGTTAGATTTAACATTCATAAAGTACTTTTGGTTCAAGAGTTTCAAAGTAGTCTTATTTAGAGTTTGTATAAATGAACCAAGAGCTCTCCCTATCCTATCCAAATGGATGCCAAATGAGTTTTAGCTTTGCTTCCCCTTACTCTTGTATTTCATTAAGACAAATTTTTCAAAAGTTTGTGTCAAAGCAAGAGTTTCAAGTCATGTATCGAGGCAAGAAAAATCTCTATGATTATGTGCCAGAATTTAGATTTTCTTTTTGTCACATGTCTCCCTTTTAAGTATATAATATATACCTTTTATATTTTCTTTCCTATTATATTTTCTCCCCTATACAATTTTTCCTATAGAATTTGCTTCTAGTTTCTCCCTTATATTTTCTCCCCCTTGTTGTTATCATCAAAAAGAATAAATGAAAGGGTTAGTATCGAAAAGACCATCATAAAGATCATAACTCAAGAGAAACATTGTATTTCATCTATGCCAAAAGTACAATGTTTTAGAGAAAAAATACAAACGACCACAAAGAGTAAATACAAGTCAAAATAAATACAAAGTCTAGGAGACACTTTAAGAGCATACTTCATGATAATGCTTTAGAATTAATCAGCTTTAACATAATCAATATATTTCAATCTAAACTGATTTATATTCAATTCAAAATATAAAGCATTATGAGCATTATCAAAATTAAGGATAAAACATTTGGCTTTAAGAATTAGACATTTGAGATACGAGCCAGAAGATATCTCTAAATATAGATTCCAAAGATAGTTTTCAAATCAAGTATAGATGGAGTCTTTTCCAAGTTATTTTAAGGAGTATCAAAAATGATATTCAAAGAAAGCGCGAATAAAAATCCAACATTTTTTTTGTTTTGCAAGATCTTTAATATCATATGAAATATTTTTTCATTTAAAATCTTTTTCTAATATATTAAGTATGTAGCAACCTACATATTATAGTATAATAGCAGATAAAGATCAAAACTTCATACTCAAATAAACACATGATCATGTTGAATTATTAATTCTTAATGATTTCAAAGTTCTTTCATGATATAAAAGTATTGGGGCACAGATACTAAAACATAAATTCATGCAATTCATAATACATCTTAGAGAATACATAAAATCCAAAGCTTTGAAAGTTCTTTTGGAGCTCTTTTTAAAGACTTTCTTCTCTAAAGATTATAGCATCAAAATCAATTAAAATGAATTGGCTCAGGATTGAAACACTAAAGTGCAAGCCAATAAGAGCTCATTAGTAGATTCCAAAGTAAATTTCCAATTCTAAGACAAATGGAGTTCTTTTCAATTAATTTTCAGAAATAAATGATTTACCGATGAATATAGATGGAAATACAACGTTCAAAAGATATTCAATGAAACACAAAGTTTAATACAACTTTACATTTAGTATTCTTTCTCTCATCTTTAGTTGTGAATTTACACGATTAAGTTCTATATGATCTTTTCCTCTGAAATTTTCTTTCTTCCCCTTAATTAATCATTCCATTTGAGCGTTTAGAGTTTGAAGATAATTTTCAATAAAAAGATTGAGTATTTAAAGCTCCCCCTCAAAAGATGTATTTTTCTTCAAACTTTCTTTTCTTTTATGAATTTCAGATTTTAATGAGAAGCGTGAATAAAACTGAAATTCTATAATATTAAGAATGTAGAGTGATCCAGAATTTTTCAAAATTTATAGCAATCACTCTTTTTAATCTTTCAAGAGCAAATTATATTTTCTCTTAATTTTTTTTAAATATGTATGGAAATATTAATCAAAAAATAATTCTTTTGAAGCTTAAATTTCTTTCAAAAGTAATTACATTTTCTTTCCTATAAGAATTATTGGAGTGAGTTGAAATATTTTAAGCTTTAGGATCATTAACTCTCTTCTTAAGAATAGCTTTTCTTTTTAATGATAGAAGCATTTAATTATGCAGGAGTGTATATTTAAAATATTAATTTCTTAGTCATAATTTTTCAGCAATGTATATATGAAGCACGATAAATCTTTTTAATATTAAAATAACATCATATATTTAGAAATATTTGTTCGCAATCAAGATCATTGAAAAATACATCATTTAGACCAATTTCAGTACACTTATAAGATAAAAAATGATATGTTTCAGATGCGTATCGGAGCAAACAATCAAGATATCAAAATTAATTCTATTTTTCTTAAGCTGTAGTTTTTATCTAAGAATCATAGTAAATTATTCTCTAGCATGATGCAATCTTTGAAGCATATAATGAAAATTACAAAAATGCAAAGATATAAGCATTTTATATGGAGTTTAAACTTTTATACTAGGTCATATTCTAAATTTCATAAGAATTTTTAAGGAGGCTTTCAAAATTTATAATTTGAGATATGTATCTTCTACATTGTAACTCATCTTAAGTCATTAAGATTGAAAATACATATTTCAAGCACAGATTGTTCTTCTCTTTTATTTTTCAGAAGATATTTACTAAAACAAAATGATGTTATTATTGGTAGAAACATGTTTCAATTAAATTATTTAGGCATAGAGCATTACAAATTATATTTGAACAAGATCCTCAATTTATCTGAATAGTGAAAACTCATAATTCAAACCATCATGCCACATGCGAAACATAGTATGCACACCATTAAAGTATTAAGAACAAGTATGTCAAGGATCAAAATCAATTCTTTTCAAATAAAATTCTTCCTATTTAAATACAATTTAGCACTGATTTTATCCTTAAGGTGTGTTTTCAAGTGATTGAAACTTCATTTGATTTTTCACAACCTTCTTATATATTTTCATTTATTTGTCATTCATTCCCCAATTTTTTTTTTAATTTCTTTTTTTAAGCACTCAATGAACATTTTGATTATCTTTATTTATTTTTTGATTTTACTTATATTCTATTTACTCCCTATCCGGTGGAGTTGGAAGGGGCACAAAGTACTACCACTAGCCTCCCTCTTGTGCCGTTCCTAATATACCCTACACCGAATAGTTGGATCAAATAGTGCCGGGTACTACCACTAGCCTCCCCATTGGCACCATCCCTATGATGAGCAATATAGAAAAGTTAAACTGTTCTCTTCAACTATAAGATATTCACTCCAAACTCTTCCTATTTAAATATAATTAATTACGGATTTTATTCATTCCAAAAGAATGCTCGCACAAGTCTCACAAATGTGCTGAATATATTATGCTTGCTCTGCTTTTACTTAAGATTGGAGTATTTACTTAGCTTTTACTTCTCTCGAACAATGTTCATTTTCTTTTTCTTTATCTCTCTCTCTTTTTGTTATTTTCAAGTAATTACATGAAAGAGCAGAATAAAGAATTAATCTAATACACTGCATATAAATATATATCATGCAAACAGCATTTTCATTATGCCCAATGATTCATAGCTTATCACAAGTTATTTTGAATTAGAGATTTGAGGCATAAACTTGTGTATTTTATGGTTATGCATTATACAGGCAAAAGTAAACTTCAATTTAATCATACCATAAAACAATTATCATTAGCATGAAAATGAAGCATGATATCAAGATGATCAGCAATTAAAGGTTTAATCATGCTACTATATAATTTTAGACTATTGATTTTGCTCAATTAACTCATAGGAGAAAGGTTTAGATTACCAGTGCATTTAGCATTCTTCAAGCCAAATACCTTTTAGATTCTTTACACCCTAGCTGAAGAAAATCTCTCTTTTTTTTTGTTTGCAAGAAAATGTTTATTGTATCTTTCATCGAGGTGTCCTTCAAGTTGAAATTTCTTGCTTATAAATCCTGTATCATTAGCAAAATCTTTTTCTTTTCTTGAAGGCAATTTATTAGGTTCTCTAGGATACAAAAATATTCATACAACATATTCTTAACTAGATGACTCAACATGAGACATGACAATAATTGAATTTGAGTCACTTTACTCAAGAGATTGCCTAAATATAAGCAAGCACAAGTCACTTGAACTAAAGAGATAACTTCATTAAGTAAAATGGTTCAAGGACAAGCATGTGAGGCAATAGAAAGATTCATTAAAGTTAAATCAATTTTTTTTTATTTTCAGGATCAATTTAGCTTAGATTCAATTTGCTTAAGATAATTATCAATAAAATATACAAGTTGAATTTTAATCAGATTATCTTAAATAGTTGTTTCTATCAAAATTCTGATTATGATTTAGCTTTCAACATAGATACTCTTGTTTCAGAAAGACAAGCAATCTTCTTTTAAAGCAAATAAGGAATATTTTTGACTTATGAGAGATAGTTCAAGAAAATTAATATTCATGCATTAATAGATTTTATGCTCGGATTAAACATGATGAGTTAAAATTAATTAGTAAAATTTGAGATCATTTTAGGAGAGGGTATTAATCATTCAATCAAGGATACAATGATTATGCTCAATGAAACACTTTAAAGATCAGATTTATTGACTTTAGTTTTAGAATAGTCTTGAAATTTACTTGTAAGAAGAAAAATAATTCGTTATTGTAAGACTTTTAAGTGAGTTTTTCGTTATGATCATAACACATTAATCATTTATGATTGAACCAATTTGAGATGATGATGATTTAACATATGATGCACAAATGCGACTTATAGTATATTTCGAATAATCATATAAGGAATGAATGATATAATGATAAATTATATTCATACCTTTACAAAAGATGAAATAAGATTTCATAAGTATTATGCTCAATAAAGTTTTAACATGAAGGCATGAAATCAGTATCAAACGTTTATACTAGAGAGGAAATTTAAATTTTAAAAACTTAAAGAAGAAGGTTATACATATTCATTCGTTGTTTTCTTATCATCATGCAGGCACTAGAAAATTTCATACTAAGATCGTTGAAATAAAATTTATCATACATATAAGTCATTTTGTAAATATCCAACAGCATAATTGAATTTACAAAATTAAGCATATCAAGATAATTTAAATTACATTCATGAAATAAAATTCATTTGTAAGTTACGTGTCATGGCACCCAATTAAGAGTTTCACATGAGTTTCAAGGGCTGCTTTGATACATCTACAAGATAATTTTAGTTCTTTAATTTAGATACCCAAGCCTTTTTAAGTTCTTGCAGGTTGGCAATAATTGTTCCTTTTGGAATCCATATTTTCTTAATTGCCATTTTGTCTATTAGTTTGCAAGTTTTAGGATTACAAGTAATATACTTTTGCATACTTTTGTTAAATTTAAACAACATAGATTTAGCAAAAATAGATAATGAATTTTTAGTTTTCTGTTTCTGTTTATTAGTTTCACCAGATTTGTGAAAAACTATTTTAGGATGAACAGTGGAGGATTCAAGAAATATATTCTTGAAAGATTTTTGGGTGTACCAAGGTTGATATCCCAATCCAACTTTGTCATATACAGCTCTTGAATTTTCTATCATTAAATTCAGTTTTTCAGAGCTGAGAGTGAATCATTCAATAATAGGTTTCAAATTATCAACTTCTTTAGTTAATTTTTTATTATCTTCTGAAAGCAATTCATTGTTTTTCTTAAGTTTATCATGGCTTTCAGTGAGAAGTTGATTTCTCTAATTTAGTTCTTTATTTTTTTTAATTAAGATTTCAGTTTTATTAGTCAGTTTTAGTTTTTCATCTATTACGATTTGATTTTCATTCTTCAAGTTCTTGTTCCTACAAATAAGTTTCTTATGTTCTAAATACAAATCAGAAAAGGCATCATGAAGTTCATCAAATGTAAAATCATTTTCAGTTTCAGCATGTACCTCATATATCTCATCTTCATGTGCCATTAAGCATGAATTTGCAATATGATGCTGCTCTTCTTCTACACATGATGTTTCAGATTTGTTAGTGCATTCATATTTAACTTTCAAGCATATTCCATATTTTCTTAGCAGTTGTGCAAAAAGATATACAATTAAGTTCACTATCATCTAATGCACAAAATAGAACATTCATGGCTTTTGCATTTTGCTGAGCCATTTTCTTATCATAATTAGTGCTTGTGTGTGGCCCATTGACTATGATACTCCATAATTGTAGTCATGTGCTTGAATGAAAATACGCATGCGTGCTTTCCAATATGTGTAGTTTATGCCATTAAAAAATGGAGGTCTATCAATTAATTGTTCCTCTCCTAAAAAACTATCTATTTGAGTTGTCATGATCTTTGGCTCTTGATCTTGAGATCAATAACTAATATTAGAGCACCTGCTCTGATACCACTTGTTGCCCAAGGTGACAACCCAAGAGGGGGGGTGAATTGGGTTTTTTTAAATTTTTGGTGCTTTAAAAGTTTTCTTAGTTAAATGCGGTGGATGCTTTCTTAAATTATTTGAATGAATTAAACTAAAGCAAAAATTAAAGATAATGCAAAAATAAGCATAAGAACAAGCACAACGCAAACACAACGATATATAGTGGTGCGGTGCACCCCAAGGCACCTACGTCCACTCCCCAAGCGTTCCCTTGAGAATTTAACTATAACCCCTCGGATTACAGTAGGATTGTTTTCTGGGCTCACAATCCAAAATCTTTACAATTGATTTTTTAGGATCACCAATAAACCTAAATGTTGGTTTTACGGGCAGACCAACAACCTACGTTGGTTTAACGGGCTGACCAATAACCTACGTTGGTTTTACAGGCTTACCAACAACCTACGTTGGTTTTACAGGCTTACCAACAACCTACAATGTTGGTTTTACGGGCTTACTAACAAACCTTACAACAAGAATAAAGAACAAGGATCTAAAGCTCCTAAATGAGCAAATAAAACAATTATAAGCTACAAAGAAGAGTTTAGAATATAGTTATCGCTTTAATAAGGCTCTTCTCTTCTTTGTCAAGATTGCTTCACTCTTCAAGGATTGATGGAGCTCTTAATGTCTCTTGGAATCTGCTCAACTAATTTCTTTTGGCTCTTTGAATGAAGCAATTGAATGAAGCTTGCCTTGCTAGAATTTTCTCTTGAATAGACTTGATGATTTTCAAAAAGGTTGCTTCCTCTAATGAATACACCCTCTTAAATACTTCTCCAACCTCCAAATAGACCTTCTTGACCATTGGATTGAAGAAACTAGCCGTTTATAGCCGTTGGGAGCTTAAAAAATAATTCTGCACAACTAGCCGTTGAGCCGTCAGTCGTGCTCGGGTCGACCCCAATTCTGCTCGGGTCGACCCCACCTTCACTGGGGTCGACCCTCTCAGAAAATCCAGAGACCATGTTTTCTGCATTCTAGGCTGGGGTCGGCTCCAACATTTCTAAGGACGGCTCCACTGGGATCAACTCCAATATTTCTGAGGTCGGCTCCATTGAGGTCAGCTCCAATATTTCTAGGGTCGGCCCCACTAGGGTCAGCTCCAACATTTCTGGGGTCGGCTCCGCTACAGTGTTTTCAGGAAACATAATTTTTGCATTGAAAGCTTGGGGTCGCCTCTGACTTCTCTAGGGTCAGCTCCACTAGGGTCGGCTCCACTTTCCTTGGGGTCGACCCAACCTTGTGCCACTTGACGCCAACGTGTGCCATTTGGGCTGCAAACCTCTCTAAATGTTTCGGGGTTGACTCCAACTCTGTCCCAAGTGCTCTTGAGTTGATTTTACGCCCCGTGCCGAGTGTGCCACTTCGTGCCAATATGTGCCAAATGTGCCAAGGTCGGCTCCAAACCTCTTAGGGTCGGCTCCAAACCTCTGCATCTTCGGGTTAGACTTGCACATAAGATCAATAAAATATATTCCAAGTAAATTACGATGCATGGCACAGTAGAGTTTCATACCCTCAATAGTAGAAATTACAGAATTGCCCTTTTAGGTATTTTTAACGTGAAACTTTGCCAAAATAGATTCTTAAGCTTTCTACCATTCTCTATTACAAATTTAACTCGTTTATCAATTCTTAAGAGTAGTTTGACCATATATTCCTAATGTATCATGAATGTATCGAGGATGTGCTATTTATCAATGATGTATCGAGTTAATTTGCATTTCTAATTTGATATGGCCTCAATGGTTGTGTTAATCATCAAAATAACATTATCATTCTCACAACTATAAGTTAATTATGGATCAATTGCATCCTAAAGCCATAGTATAATTGCTCTAGCTTAATTTTCCACTGCTTTACTTGTAATTGCCTAGAGCTTAAGTAAATAACATCTTATCATTCCGCTGCATTCAATTCAAAGTTAATTAGAAAACATAAATTTTAGAAAATCCAATTCACCCTCCCTCTTAGATTGTCATCTTGGGCAACAAGTGGTATCAGAGCAGGTGCTCTAAGGTTAATTGTTGATCTCACGATCAAGAGCCAAAGATCATGACAACTCAAATAGATAGTTTTCTAGAAGAGGGACGATTAATTGATAAACCTCCACTATTTAATGGCATAAACTACATACATTGGAAAACACGCATGCGCATTTTCATTCAAGCACATGATTATGATTTATGGAGTATCATAGTCAATGGTCCACACACAAACACTAATTATGATAAGAAAATGGCTCAGCAAAATTCAAAAGCCATGAATATACTATATTGTGCATTAGATGATAGTGAACTTAATAGCATATCTTTTTGCATAACTGCTAAGAAAATCTGGAATATGCTTGAAGTTAAATATGAATGCACTAACATTTTTAGTAAATCTGAAACTAGCTCTGAAGAAGAAGAACAGCAAACTGAAATTGAAAATCTTTGCTTTGTGGGACATGAAGATGAGGTATGTACTAGAACACAAAAGGATTTCTCATTCAAAGATGAAGTATATGCCTAAACTCAATCTGATTTTACATTTGATGAACTTCATGATGCCTTTTCTGATTTGTATTTAGAATATAAGAAACTTATTTGTAAGAACAAGAACTTGAAGAATAAAAATCAATCCTAATAGATGAAAAACTGAAACTAACTAATAAAACTGAAATCTTAATTGAAAAAAATAAAGAAGTAAATCAGAAAAGCCAACTTCTCACTGAAAGCCATGATAAACTTAAGAAAAATAATGAATTGCTTTCAGAAGATAACTGAAGATTAACTAAAGAAGTTGACAAATTAAAACCTATTGTTGAAAGATTTACTTTGAGCTCTAAAAAGTTGAACCTAATGATAAATAATCAAATAGCTGAATTTGATAAAGTTGGATTGGGATATCAACCTTGATACACCCAAAAATCTTTCAAGAATATGTCTGTTAAAACAGTTTCTAATTATTTTAAAATAGATTCTTATAATGCACTACAACACTAAATAAAACTAAGAATACCAAAACAAAAAGAAATGCAAAGATCTTAGGCATTACCTCATATCGATTACCATATTAGTAGCTTCAATCAAGCATGAAGAATGACTGACAACCATCTCAATTACCGCAGCATTTAGCTTGCGTGTATTTGATACATATTCCGAATATTCTTATCTCCTATAAGCATAACAAGCATTCTAGACTTGTTTGAAACATAAAATTTTACTTCTATCATTATAGAAGATAGTTGTTTCTACCTTTCCACTATTTTTTTATAAATTTGATTGAGACATGCATTCTCAGAATAAAAATAATGTAAGCTTCGCTACCATAAGAGCAAACAACTATAAAAATTGGGCTACCTGTGTCCTTTGAAACCATGACAATTTAAAGAGCATGGAGGGGTGAAGAGATTCTAAAGATTTTTTTAAAATATTTGCTGTGGAGGGAATGATGAAATAGAGTGGGAAGGAAGAAGAAGGATTGTTTTCAGTTAATCGTTTAAAGAAAGGAAGAAACCAAATGGGGAAGAAAAGATTTGGGGCAGGCATGCATGAAGAAAGATGAGATTTGGGGTGGACATGCGTGTGGGGATGATTCTTCGTTATGGATGTCTTTTATGCATTAATGGGATAAAGAAGAAATTTGAATAAATAAGAGATTTGGGGTATGTGTATAGGATCATGACCTATGGATGCGATTTGATTTCCTTAACAAAATGTGATTAATTGGGATCACCCACAGAATTGGAATAATAAACGCGCTGTAATCGAATTGGTGTGGGTCGTGGGGGCATCTTCAGGATTTCAAAATACTGAAATAGTTATTAAGGACCAGGAATTAAAAGGTACGTATCCTGTGGACCGAAAATAGAAGTTCCGGTCAATAGGGATTATTTGTTATAGCACGGTCATCAGGAGGACTGAGAAATAATAACTACTATAATTTTCTGCATTGCTATCATAGTTGCGCATCCTGGCTAAGTAATAATCTCATAAAGCATGCTATTTTTGAAAGGATAATACTAAATCTCACTTGGTAATTCAAACTTCAGAAGATCCAATGGACCCACAATGCACAAGATAAAAAAGGAGAGCTATTATAACTTATAAGTATGTCTGGCTTGCAACGAGGGCAAACATGAATGGTTCATATGTTAATCAGCATCTTCATGGTTAAACTGGGCATGAGAAATTAGACTCTGTATTCTCCCCGGTCGTGGAGCAAAACAAGATATGCAATTCTAAGGCTGCAGATTTTGGGGATGGTATGTAAGTTCGCAGCCCCCGTTCTTTGTTTGTTGGCATAATAAACAAAAGGTTTGATGCACTTTTGTAGTGGATGCACTAAGAATCAATTACCATGATCACTGCTTTCTCCACTAATAATAATGTGATCATGTGAACAGGGTAAATGTTGCTTCTCTTTAAGACCATCTGATTGGCGATGACTTCTACAAGAGCTGATGCATTAATATTTTCTGCACTATCTTGGTATATAATAACTGGCTTTTTTCTTATAAGTTGTCTGCAAAAAAAAAAAAGAACTCCTTGTATAAAACACTGCAATGAATCAACTAAAAGTGATGGCTTTAACATGTTGACAGTGTCATCTGTACCAATGAAAGGAATTGTAATGTTTGAACTCCATTCCAGAGGATCCAGATGTTGGCAGCAAACAACATAGTCTGAAAGTTCATATAAACTTCTACACTATTTTTTTGAAAATGATGAAATCTGTGATTCGATGATCCACTAAGCCTGGGATTTTTATGGCTTGCCAAGGTTTTCTTTCATAACTTGATGGATATTTATGTGGGGCATACTTTCTCTGACTTTTTCTACACTAAATTTCGTTAAAAAAATGAGAACATTGGATTGGTAATATTAGTGTAAAATCATATAGCTTGAGATGTCTTTAAGAACTTTTCAAACATTTCAGAAAGACAGCCCGTGATTCAGAAAGATAGGACTTTGAATTCTCCTAAGATGTATCAATGTCTAACAAATTTCCTTTACGTAGTTTGCTTGATTCAGCAATCAACTTCTGAAGATCCTTATTTAGACTCACCCTCGTTGGATTATATTATAATAAAATATATTTGTATATTTTATTACATGAAAAGCATAATCAATAAATAGATCACTATTTCAGGTTTCATGATAAAAACAATAGCAAGAAATAACATAGAACAATCGATTAGATTGATCGGAGAATGGTATGAAAAAGCTCAAATATTAGATAAAATAACAAACAATCAGTTGCAGTCCCTTGTCTTTCATCATCATGCATTCAACACTTTTGAATGAGTTGATTCAAGCAACTCATAAACCCAATATAAAAAGTTTCACCTAGGTATACATATCCTTACCTCATTTTTATTTCAGGACCAACCATACACTCGCAGCCACTACTCTTTTCTTAAGCTTGCAGCAGTGTCGTAGCTCTAGTAGTCCAACCATGCAGTAGCATACCAATACAGATATTGGAGATAATACTCCATCCATCTTTCAAAAATCTTTCAAACATGTAATCCGCATTGTCACCATAGAAAGTATGAATCCGATCAATTTCAACTTCATTGAAGTTTAATGGACGTACACGCTCCCTCATAAATGCCCTTACCATTCCATATCGCTCTGCAGCCAACACTCCCAAATTTGAAAATGCTATCGTGCTAATATTACAAGCAAAAGTTTGATAATGGAATCTTAAATTAATTAAAAAAGAACAATTTAGGCTATAATCAAAATTTAGCAGAGGACTTGGAGGAACTTCCGCACGAGAGTAATCTTCAATTGATGCTAACCCGCCAATGAATGAATACTCGGTCTTATAAACTTCATACATGAAATTCCTTACCAAACTCTGAAACAATTGCTCACTCTAAATTCACTCCTTGATCCCTCATAGGAGGCAATGTGTATTATGGGATTTCACCTGAAACATCATAGCAAATTAGAGTAGTGGCTGGTGCGAGGGTAAAAGAGTTGGGTTGATATGCACAATGGCATTGGTTCGAGTCAAATAGCCTCTTTGCAAAAAAAATGCCAAAAATTAGATTTGTCTCCAGTGTGCCCCTTCTAGGAACTTTGTATGCCATGAATATAATTCAATAATGTATCGCAGCAAATCGGAATGAGCACCATCTTTGCAGTAGTTTCAATGTCCGCTATTCCACCCTTTCTCAATTTACTCCTAATTGTAGCCACCTTCAGAAGAAAGTCATAAGTTGAGGTAAAACTTGGCAACTTATATAGGGATATCAACCTTTCGAATGGGCAAAGCTTGAGGATCAACTTAACTGCAAGAGCTCACATAACCAAATTAAGTTCTAATAGTCACTAACAAAAACTGAATTCTGAATTTTAAAAAAAAAAGTAGCCATTTTTCTTTGAGTTAGAGGAAATACAAAGTTATCTCCGGTTGAAAATTAGAGTTCCAATCAACCATGCTAGTTTAAAGGGCAATAACAATTTTAGTGCACAATGTTCAAAAGGTAGCTTGCCTTAATAAAAATATCCTGAGAATTTGTAATGGGACTGATAAGGTTTCATAAATTCACAAATGTAGATGTCATAGTCGATTATAATTTGAGCACAATAACAAATGAACTTTGTTGCAAACATGGTCGGTAACCAAATCTTTATTTGAACCCTGTTGGGCTACTACATAGAGGAGAACTAAACCCAACGCCATGGTTAGCCCTGTAGTTAATCAGCAGAGCAGAAACAAGCCTCGACTTGACCAATGAACTACAATCAAATGCAATTCTTCGAATTTGCTTGTTATTTTTTGCAAACTCTTCAGTTCCAATCATGCAGATGCAATGTTTCATGATTTCACGAATTAGAAAACAGAAAAAATATCTCAGAATGCACGATGAGCTAATCAATGAAACCTAGCAAATGAAATCTAGTATAATTAGTCACAACAAAACATGAGTAATTATGTGGAGCAGTTGGATCATCTATCTTCTTAACTCTTGTAGTTTCAAAGAGCTATTGATGCATTCTTAGCAGTCTTGAGCATTACAACTCCAAGGAAGTCCATTCCGCTTTCCCTAAAATATATCGTTCCAAGTTGATCCTCCGCCGATATTTTCCCTTATCCGGCGATCATCGGACATCTTCTTGTAGTCATCCGGCCAGGCATTGACCATCCCTATAGCATTCTTCTGGCTAGTCATCTAACCATCCTGAGAGGTCATCTGATGCCGCCTTCGAGCCTTGAAGAGTGCATCTCCCATTGTTCGAAAGGTAAGCCCTTTATCTCTAATTTTTTCCTTAAAAACCGTGAGTCTGGATTAGATTCAAGGCTTTGTTGATACGTTGAAGTTGGGGATTGTTTTTCTATGCATGTGCTCCTCTGTGAATGCTTTAGTGTACTTTTTTTATGCCTAGTTCGCTAAAGGGTTTAATGGTCCCTCTTCTATTTTGTGTGTCTAATCTATAGAAAATCTCTCATTTTCGGGTATCCGATAATGAAAGTTTTTTACTATGAACAAAAGCAATATTTATGGTCCAAAGTGTATGGGCTCTTCTGTGAATGCTTTAAGTCAAAAATAATATGGACACATTTTTGGGTATTTGACAAGTGAATGTTTTTTGTGAATGCCTGGCTTGCTGCTAGCTAGTTAGGATTTTGTGGTCCCTCTTCTAATTTTTAATGTAATGGAAGCTCTCATTTTGAGGTATATATGCAAGAAGTACTCTGGTTTGTTATGCCAATCTAATTGGCAAAAGGCCAATACAGTGCATTCTTGTTTTTTATCCCTAACTAATCGTAAGGGGCAGTAGATTATAAACTATATTGTTTAACATTAGGTTATCCTTTCATGAATTCCTTTACTTGTTTAATTTCTATAGTTTGACTACATACAACTAATGATATGAAAAGATGCTTTTCAGTGCATAGTCTTTCATGAAATTTAATGCTAGTGAATGATATTTGATCCCTCTTCAATGTTATTTTACTTTGCAATCTCTATAATGTGGTATCTTCTGTCTGGAATTGTCTAGTTTTGTATTGTAATTTGATGACCCAAAGATTGATTTTGATGATCACAAAACCTTGAAGTATAGATACTAATGTTTATGTTGCAAGGAGAAAGATATTTATTTTGCAAGGAACATAGCAAGTTGGGAGAACACAAGAAGGCCTCCAAAGCTCTCAAGTTGGAAGAAAGCTACAATTTATTGGCCCAAGCTTAAAGTTCAAAGGATTCAAATTGGAGAAGTAAAATCAAAGAAAAAATTCAAAAGAATAGTCTTCGAGTCGACTCCTGAGGAATTCGAGTCGACTCCAATGTTTACCGAGTCGACTCCGGGGAAGTATGAGTCGACTCCTAGGAGTCACAGGCAGAAAAGTCAGAGAGCAGTTTTCGGGTCTGAGATTCGAGTCGACTCCAGTGGAACGCGAGTCGACTCCGATGGTTGGTAGGTCGACTCCAAAGAAAGCAAGAGTCGACTCTCAGCGGAACACAAGAAAAAAGTCAGAGAGCATTTTTGGGACTCTGAGATTCGAGTCGACTCCCGCATTGCACGAGTCGACTCCGAGACTCCGCGACCATCAACAGACAGAAAACCAAGTTACTGCCTCTGAGATTCGAGTCGACTCCCAGACAGCTCGAGTCGACTCCAAGACAGCTTCACATCAAAAAGGCAGAAGACCAAGTTTCGCAAACTGAGAGCCGAGTCGACTTCAAGGAAGTTCGAGTCGACTCCAAGACTGGACGAGCCAAAAGACAGAGGATCGGAAGTTCGGGCTCTGAGATTCGAGTCGACTCCCAGGACAGTCGAGTCGACTCGAGAGGATAAAATTCAAAATTGGATCCACGGACTTCAGTGGATGAGCCGACTCCGAAATTGCCAAGTCAGCTCCAGAAGTTGGCGAGTCGACTCCGGGTTAAGACGAGTCGACTCCCAGTTGAGGATGCACCATAATTCAAATTTGGAACAGTGGCCGAGTCGTCTCCAGTAAAGCACGAGTCGACTCCTGCAACAGGCGAGTCGACTCCTGATCGCGCGAGTCGACTCCGATCCCAACGATAATATTGTTAGGAAGTGCAGACTGTGTCCAACGGCTCTATTTTTGTCTCTAACGGCTAGATTCTTGTTTCCACGCCATCTAAAGCTATAAAAACAAGAGGAGAGCTAGGGGAGAAGGTATGGAAGTGGGAGAGATCATTTAGGAAAGAGATTCCAAAGAGATTACAAGGAAAATCTCCCATAAGCACAAAAGGGCCATTCAAAGTGAAATAGAGAGAAGAAGAGCATCCAAGAGAATCCCAAAGCTTCCTCTCCATCCGTGTGCTGCCTTAGTGATCCTCTACCTCGTGCCAAATCAGAAGAGGGTCAAGTAAAGAAGAAGCCGAGCTCCTCCATCTTCAAAACTCGTTTGAGGGCTTCTCTTTACTCTATTTGTTTATATTGTTATATGTGCTTGCTTAAGAAGCTTTGTTTTGCTTTATACTTTGTTTTCAATATCTTGTAACTTGATTCAATCAAGGGATTGAATCAAGGGGTTAAGGTTTGTTGGTGAGCCAAAGGGAAAACCAACGGTGTTAGGTTTGTTGGTGAGCCAAAGGGGAAAACCAACGGTGTTAGGTTTGTTGGTGAGCCGAGGGTAAAACCAACGTGTAAGGGTTTGATTGTGATCCCGGGAAAACAATCGGAGTGGTTCTAGTCGGTGAGCCTGGAAAAACCGACCGAGTTCGTTGTGACCTCGTAAAACAACAAGTTGGGTTGTGAGCTTGTAAAACAACCGGCTGTAATCGGTAGGATTATAGTGAAATTCCCAAGAGGTCTTGGGGAGTGGATGTAGGTGCTGGGGTGCACCGAACCACTATATGTCCTGTGTGTTTGTAATGCCTCTAGTTATTGTCTAACTAACACACTTACTTACTTAGATAAATTGCTTGCTTAATTCTTATCTGCACATCCTTTAGTTGCAAGCATATTTAATCAAGTCGAAGTCTATACATCAAACCCTTGCTAAGTTTAACTTTCACTGTGCATCTATACAACTTAGCATAGTTAATCAAAAAGTTTTAGAAGTAGCATAAAAGTTTTGAAAGACCCAATTCACCCCCCCCTCTTGGCTTGTATCTACTGGGCAACATAATTGTTGACCCCCTAATGAATTTTGATGAATACAAAACACTAGAGTATAATTACATTTATCTTAACAATTTATTTGAGAATTTCAGGTGATTAATTAACAATATTGTTAAGAAATGTCTAGGCAAGTTCTCATAATTTTTAAGGATTTATTGAAGAATTTTTGAATTGAAGAAAATAGATCAGGGACAGCCGAGACGTCTTCGGGTTGTCTCAGAGACGTCTCTGGCACAAACAGGAAGAACTGGCACGTCTGGAGACGTCCCCGGCACCTGGCGAGGCGTCTCGCCATGGTCGGAGTCGACTCTCTCAGAGGCGGAGTCGACTCTCTCAGAGGCGGCAGAAAGGCCGATTTCAAGGGATGCGCGCGAGTCGTCTCCACAGGACGCGAAGTCGTCCCCGCGAGTAAAAAGCAGACTTCTGGAGTCGTCCCCGAAGTAGCAGAGTCGACTCTCTCAGGGTATTCCAGAGGATGTCTTTTTCGATGATAAAACAGCGGAGACGTCCCCTAAAAAAGCGGAGTCGACTCTCTCTGAGAATTCCAGAGGACTTGTTTTTCGAAGATAAAACAGCGGAGTCATCCCCGAGGCAGCGGAGTCGTCCCCATGCAAAAAGTGCAAACATCCCGAGACGTCCCCATAAAGTGCCGAGGCGACCCTCTCAGAAAAACAGAAAAACAAGCATTCAAACGGTTCATCATCAGAGTCGTCCCCGTAAAGCGCCGAGTCGACCCCAAACAACGTCAAAAGAAAAATCTTACAGCCGAGACGTCTCGCGTTGAAGCGGAGACGTCTCCGGAGCGCCTGGGACGCGACTGACACCTTTTTGCAGGTTTGTTTGAATTTCAAACGTTTCTTTTTTTGTGTCTAACGGCTATATTTGCTTTTTGGGCTATAAAAAGGAGCTCTTAAGTGTCTTCCAACAACTTCTCACCAACCCAACACAAGATCATTCAAGAGAGAAGTAAGAGAAAGAGGTTCAAGGGAGTTAGTGCATTCAAGTGAAGAAATCAAGTGCTTTCAAGCTTCCCAACTGATTTCGAGCTCAACTACTCTCTCCCGATCGGCATTCAAAGCTCACATTCAAGACAACGCGATCCACATCGGAAGAACCACCATTTCTCACGCTTCCAACGGCTAAAAGGGTTCTTCCGGGTTTTGTTATTTCTCACTGTTTTATCTGCTTATTTAGAGCTTTCAAATCTTTTGTAAAACCTTTGGTTATTGTGCTTGTTCCAGTCAAGGGACTTGGAACAAGGGAAAGGCGTCCCAAGCCTAGGTGAAATTGGGGGTTGTAGGGTTCGTTGTTAGCCCGGTGTAAAACAACGAGTTGGGTAGTGCACTCGCAAAACTACCGGACTGTAATCTTGGATTATAGTGGAAATTCCCAAAGGTGCTTTGGGGAGTGGATGTAGGAGCAGTGGAAGCTTCGAACCACTATAAAACCTTGTGTTTGCGATTGTCTGTTTTCATACCTCTATTTTTACCTTAGCTCATACATTTGTGTGTTTTATTTTTAATTGGACAAAAAGTTTTAAAACACCCAATTCACCCCCCTCTTGGGTGACCATCTCTGGGCAACAAGTGGTATCAGAGCAGGTGCTCTGTGTATTTCTTGAAGACCTAACCGTCTTGGCCAAAGATCTAGATGGCAACACCCTTCAACAATGTTCCTGCTGAGGGGCAGGCAACCAATAGACCTCCACTCTTCAATGGGACAAATTATACCTATTGGAAGACTAGAATGAAGATCTTTATTCAAGCACAAGATTATGCCTTGTGGAGGGTCATAATCAAGGGACCACACGAACCATCTCACATGGTTAATGACATTCAAATTTCCAAACCTGAGGAGGATTGGGATGAGAATGATAACAGGATGGTTCAACTCAATGCTAGAGCCATGAACTCATTATTTTGTGCTCTAGATGTGAATGAATTTAATAGAGTCTCCACATGTAGTTCCGCTAAGGAAATATGGGATAGGCTTGAAGTTACCCACGAGGGTACAAATCAAGTCAAAGAATCTAAAGTGAACATTCTAGTTCACAAGTATGAGTTATTTAAGATGGAACCCAACGAAACCATCTCATGCATGTTCACACGCTTCACCGATATAATAAATGGTCTAAAGAATTTGGGCAAATCCTACACTAACCCAGAACTTGTGAGTAAAATTCTCAGGTCCTTGCCAAAAGCATGGGAAGCGAAGGTCACGGCGATCGTGGAAGCTAAAGACCTCAACACATTGGGACTTGAACAACTATTGGGCTCATTGATGACGCATGAGCTCACAATGAAGCAACATGAAGAAGAGTTGCTAAAGAAGAAGACAATCGCACTCAAGGCTACTTCGAGTGTGTGTGAAGAAGAAAGTAGTGAGAGTGAAGAAGAAAGCGAAGATGAGGACTTGGGTTTAATAGTAAGGAAATTTAAGAAATTCATGAGAAGAAAGAAACCCTTCCCAAGAAAGAAGTTTGGAGGGAGAAATGATTGGAAAAAGAAAAAAGATAAGGAAAGAGACCCAATCATTTGTTATGATTGCAAGAGACCGGGACACATCCATTCCGAATGCCCTCAACAGAAGAAGCATTTTGGAAAGAAGAAGAAGAAGGCATTGAAAGCAACATGGGATGATAGTGACACATCATCCTCCGAGGAAGAGAAGGAAGAGACCGCCAATTTGTGCTTCATGGCATTCGAAGACGATGAGGTAAGTCATAGCTTAACTACAAATTTTACTTTAGAAGAATTATATGAAGCTTTTCAAGAACTCATGAGTGATTGTAGTATGTTAGGAGCAAAGAATAAAGAATTAAAAGCCTCCAATCAAAAACTAAAGGATGATATTGAAAACCTATTGATTGAGAAGGAGAGCTTCAAAAATGTTAATACCATTGACCTAGAAAATAAAAATTCAAAACTTAGCATTGAAAATGAAACGGCAAAAACACAAATTAAGGAATTAAATCTAAAAGTTAAATTCCTACTCAATAGTAATACCTTACTTGCGCAAAATGTTGAACTCCTTAAAAGGGATAAGGAAGAATTAGTTAAAGAAAATGTGGATCTCAAGAATGAGGTACATAAGTACAAACCAATTGTTGAAAAATTTACACATAGCTCTGAAAAGTTAAATCTTATTCTATCCAATCAAAGAGCTGTTTTTAATAAAGCCGGTCTAGGATATAAAACTAGCAAACAACAAAAGTATCTAAAGAATTTCTTTGTGAAAGCAAAAGATGTCAAATCTGAAAAACCTGCATGCTTTCATTGTGGAAAAAGTGGACATAAAGCCTACTCTTGCGTTCAAAGAAAGATTCAAACTAACAAGAGTACATTTGTAAGAGGTAAAAACATAACTAAAGTGTGGGTGCCTAAGGGAACCAACTATACTAACCAAGAAGGACCCAAGAAGACTTGGGTACCTAAGAGCATCACTTAATTATTTTGCAGGTATGCCTTGCAGCCGGAAATAGAAAGAGAATGTGGTATCTTGATAGTGGTTGCTCAAGGCATATGACCGGTGACAAGAGTCTCTTCGTCACCTTGAAATCAAAAGAAGGAGGAGTAGTCACATTTGGAGATAATGCTAAAGGTCAAATCGTTGGTGTTGGTAAAATCTCCATATCACCCTCCTCTTTTATTGACAATGTATTGTTAGTTAATGGACTAAAATATAATTTATTAAGTATAAGTCAATTTTGTGACAAGGGATTTAAAGTGTCATTTGAATCATCACTATGCATAATTAGTAGTCCAATTGACAATGAGATCATACTCACAGGACATAGGCATGGAAATGTTTACATGGTAGATCTTGATGATCTCACCATGAAGGATAACCAATGTCTTGTAGCCATGGATCCCAAAGTCAATGAGACTAGTTGGTTATGGCATCGTAGGTTAGGGCATGCTAGCATGGATTTAATCTCTAAATTAATTACAAAAGATCTAGTCAAAGGACTACCAAAAATAGACTTTGAAAAGAACAAAATTTGTGCTGCATGTCAATTAGGGAAACAAACAAGAAGTTCTTTCAAGTCTAAGAACATAGTCTCAACATCAAAACCCTTAGAACTAATTCACATGGATTTGTTTGGACCCACTAGAACTGCTAGTCCAGGGGGTAAGAAATTTGGTCTTGTAATTGTTGATGATTTTTCACGTTTTACATGGGTTTCATTTCTTGCACATAAAGATGAGTCCTTTCCCGCTTTTATCAAGTTTCATAATAGGATTTCGAATGAACTCAATCTCAAACTAAAAGCAATTAGGAGTGATCATGGTACCGAGTTTGAAAATCAACACTTTGAAAAATTTTGTGACGAAAATGGTATCAATCATAATTTCTCGGCCCTTAGGACACCCCAACAAAATGGGGTGGTAGAAAGGAAGAATCGCACACTAGCAGATATGGCTCGTACCATGTTGTGCGAATCGGATCAACCAAAATATTTTTGGGCTGAAGCAATAAATACTGCATGTCACATTTTAAACCGTGCATTAGTCAGATCTATTTTAAAGAAAACACCTTATGAGTTGCTGAATAATAAGAAGCCAAATATATGTTACTTTCATGTTTTCGGTTGTCGGTGTTTTATTTTAAACAATGGAAAGGACAATCTAAGTAAATTTAGTGCTAAATCAGATGAGGGGATCTTCTTAGGTTATTCCTCATCTAGTAGAGCATACAGGGTCTTCAACAAGAGAACTCTCGTTGTTGAAGAATCCATTCATGTTGTTTTTGATGAAGCTAATGGAGATTCTTCTAGAAAAGAAGAAGATAGTGATGCAGGTATACTTGAAGACAGAATGAAGGAGTTCTCCATACAAGACAAACAACTTGAAGATGAAGTCAAGGAAGATACAATTCAGCAAGATGAAGAAGATCAACCTCAAGCAAGAAATCAAGATCTTCCGAGGGAATGGAGGTATGCACATGGTCATCCAAGGGATTTAATCCTTGGTGATCCCTCACAAGGGGTAAGGACAAGATCCTCTCTAAGAAATACTAGTAATTATCTTGCTTTCGTTTCACAAATAGAGCCTAAGTCACTAGAGGAAGCCGAAAAGGATGAAAATTGGATAAATGCTATGCAAGAGGAATTAAATCAATTTGAAAGAAATCAAGTTTGGACTCTAATGAAAAGACCCCCTAATGTTTCAATCATAGGCACCAAGTGGGTGTATAGAAATAAACTAGATGAAGATGGAATAGTTATAAGAAACAAAGCTAGACTAGTTGCCAAAGGCTATAATCAGGAGGAAGGAATAGATTTTGATGAAACTTTTGCTCCTGTTGCTAGGTTAGAGGCTATTAGGCTACTTTTGGCATATGCTTGCTTCATAGATTTTAAACTCTATCAAATGGATGTAAAAAGTGCTTTTTTAAATGGTTATATAATGGAGGAAGTTTATGTAGGACAACCTCCAGGTTTTGAAAACCACTTACATCCAGATTATGTTTATAAATTACATAAAGCATTGTATGGACTGAAGCAAGCCCCTAGGGCATAGTATGAAAGATTAAGTAATTTCCTAATTGAAAATAAATTTAAGAGAGGAAATGTAGACAAAACCCTCTTCATTAAAAGAAAAGAAAATGACTTATTGCTTGTACAAATTTATGTGGATGATATAATTTTTGGTGCTACTAATGATAGTCTTTGTCAAGAGTTTGCCAAGCTTATGCAGGGAGAATTTGAAATGAGCATGATGGGTGAGCTCAATTTCTTCCTTGGGCTACAAATAAAACAATCAGAGGAAGGCATCTTCATCAGTCAGTCCAAATATATCAAAGAAATGTTGGAAAAATTCAAGATGAAGGATGCAAAGGAAATCAGCACACCCATGGGCTCAAGTTGCAAGCTTGACAAAGATGAAAAAGGTAAAAGTATAGACTGCAAATTGTACAGAGGTATGATAGGCTCTTTACTTTACCTTACTGCTAGTAGACCAGACATATTATTCAGTGTTTGTATGTGTGCTAGATACCAAGCATGTCCTAAGGAATCACACTTGCAAGCTGTTAAAAGAATTTTTAGATATCTAGTAGGGACATCTAATGTAGGCTTATGGTATTCTAAACAATCTGACATAAATTTAATTGCTTATTCCGATGCTGATTTTGCCGGGTGCAAACTCGACAGAAAAAGCACAAGTGGCACATGTCAATTCTTGGGTGCTAATTTGGTTTCTTGGTTTAGCAAGAAACAAAATTCAGTTGCCTTATCCACAGCTGAGGCTGAGTACATTGCAGCAGGAAGCTGTTGTGCCCAAGTTCTTTGGATTAAGCAACAACTTGAAGACTTCGGTATCAAAATGGACAATATACCAATTAGATGTGATAATACAAGTGCAATTAATTTAACAAAAAATCCTGTCCAACACTCAAAATCAAAACATATAGAGATTAGGCATCACTTTATAAGGGATCATGTGCTGAAAAATGATGTGATGATTGAGTATGTATGTACTGAAATTCAATTGGCCGATATCTTTACAAAGCCCCTTTGTAAAGATAGGTTCAACCTCTTAAGGAATGCTTTGAGCTTGTATGATCCCAGCAAATAAATTGAACTTGTATTGCAATGCTTTGCTACTCAAACTTGTAATCCACCTCAAAGTCACAAATAGCAAACCTAGTATTCATTAAGTAAAAGCATGAATCTATCTAAGTTAAATGACGAACTGTTTGACTTTCCGGAGGATGGTTACCCTCCCTTGGACTCTTCATGGAGATATTTTCAGAGCCTATTTCATAGGTATTCGAAATTTGGTCAAACATTCCTCATTTCAATATTAATAATTCAAAAATTATTATCAAACTTTTATAGGGTATATTATTAAAGGGAAGGATCACAAACAAACTCACCCTATATTCACCAAAAGAAATCATGTTGATTAGTGTGGTTAAATGAAATAAATTGGAAAAAGATAGAATTCAGTCTGAAATTTTTCAGTGCCGGAGACGTCTCTGGCAAATCGCAGAGACGTCCCCCCGGCGAGACGTCTCGCGTTAGTCGCGGAGACGTCTCGGGGACCGAACGAAGGTTTTTTTAAAATAGGTCGAAACAGCTCGAGCCGACCCGAGCTATCCCTTTCGTCCCCAACAAAACACAAAACCCTAGCCTCCATTTTTCTCTCCACCTCAAACCGAACCAAAACTCCCCATTTTCCTAGGGTTTCTAATCCATGGCACCCAAAAGAGCTAGGAGAACAAGTGGGAGGCGTCCTAGGGTAGCGACCGACGCCGAGGAACGGAGGGAAGAACCTTCCGCACCGTCTCCTCCGGTTGCTCCGCCAACCTCGACCATTTCCTGTGCGAATCGCACAGTAACCACGGGTAGGTTTATAGATTTCCACTTTTTAGAGAGTGAGGGGTTCTCTATTGGAGAGAGACTCCGTGCCCAAGGTTGGGAATATCTTTGTACTCTCAACACATCAACCTACCCCGGTCTAGTTAGAGAGATGTTTAGTAATATGGCCTTAGGGGACTCGGGGTACACTGCCTATGTCCGAGGGACATTGATAGAGATCAATGAGGATACCCTATCTAGTGTATTACAAATCCCTAAAGACGGTGAGGCTCCGACCTCACATCCCCAAAGGGAAATAGCCCTAAACCTAGTTTTAGGACGAGAGGACTGCGGCCCTCTTGATGTGGTTAACTCACAAGACCTAAATGCCGAGATGAGACTACTTTTGAGTATTGTCAACCGGGTCTTGTTTCCAAAAACCGGTCGCTTCGATTTTGTTTCGGAGCGAGATTTAGTCATCATGCACCACATCCTACTAGGGATTCCCCTAAATCTCCCTAGACTTATGCTGAACTACATTTCTATATGTCATAGGTATTCTAGGTTTAGCATACCCTATGGGATGATCTTTACCTTAGTATTCAAACATTTCAAGGTTCAAATTTCAGAAAATGAGCCTGCAAAACCCTTGAGAAACACCGACTACTATAATGAAAGCACAATGCGTAGAATGGAGTTTCACAAGGTAGATGGGTCTTGGGTCAAGGTACCAAAAAGAAAATCTCAAACCTTAGAGCCCGAGATCCCACATCAGGAGCCTGACCACCACTCTCCTCCACATAGCCACATGGCCTTCCCTGATGTACCCTCCAGCTCAGCTGGACCTTCCATATCTGTGCCTCCTCCTCCTCCAGTCAGTGGGCCCTTCTCCCTATCAGAAGAACAGATGCGCACTTTAGCATCTGTAATATGCCAGCAGATGAGGGAGGAGATGAGATCGATGATTTCTGCTGAGTTGGCCCCCATCAGAACCTCACATGAAGGGCTTCTACAAGAGTAGAAGGAAATTAGAGCTCAAATAGAAGCTACAGTGACAGAACTAGTTCATGTGAGTGCCACCCAATCCTTCAGATCAATTGAGCTACAGGATGACTTGAAGAGCATATCAAAAAGCCTTCAAGAATTGACAAGCCCTGGAGGCAATGTGGGCACTGTGGTTGCCCAACTTAGAGGAAGAATTGAAAGGGCAAGCATTGAATTTGAAGCACTAGTGGCAGCCTTCCATCAGTCTCAGGGAGATCAGTTCAAAACACTGCTAGATTCAATTAATGCATTTATAGATGCAGCTGCTAGGGCTTATGAGCAACGTCGCCGATGAGGGACATTTTGTAGACATCTAGGGTTCATCTGTTTTTGTAAAACCCTAGGCTCATTTTGACACTTCTTTTGTATTAGGAATCAATACTTGTAATAATTTCCTCTCTTTTTAACCTTGTAATGCCTTCAAATGATTGCAATGACATATGAATGACATACAATCTCTTTTGAAATCTTGTGTTTGTTTCAAATCCTGTGGAATCAAACTTTGTGTATGTGATTCTGTGTTGTGCCATAAAAATCTCATAACATACCTTAAGTGTTCAAATTTGACACAATTTATCAATGCATATAAAACAGGGGGAGCACATCTTGTGATAACTATTTTAAACAAAAAGAGGAGTCTGAAATGAATTCCAAAACAAAGGGAAAGTGAAATGAATGCTGAATTCTTTAATAAAAATAACTTGAATATCCTTGAGTGGTTCATGGTAATATGCTGAATTCTACTAGGAATTGAGTTTTAAGTACCTAAGGATAATTTGTCCCCTTCATTGTTGATGACAAAAAGGGGGAGTAGAACCAATATGGATATTGGATATATTGGAATGCAAAATTTATGGTGTGTATTGAGTAGATATATATATATATGGAGTATATGGAGTAGAACCTAAATATGGAATGCAAAATTTACACTCATACTTAAAAAAATTGAATTAGAAAAAGATAAAATTGAAGAATATTGGCTTTAAGATAATTGCCCTTTTGGAAAAGAAAGGGGGAGTCAAAAAGAACTTAGCCTTCAATTGTCTTTAGCATCAATATTTCATTAATTTAAATTTTAACTTGATTCAAATTCAGTTGATATGCTAAAATTGCTTAAGAGCTATTAAGATCAATCTTATGCATAAGGATGGAACTGAAAGTTGACTATTTTGAATTATGCACACTGTATCTAGCTCAAATCAAAACATTATACTTGTACATCTGATCAAATACTGTGTATATGTTTAAATTTCGAATTTTGCATATACTCAGTGTTTTGTCATCATCAAAAAGGGGGAGATTGTTGACCCCCTAATGGATTTTGATGAATACAAAACACTAGAGTATAATTCCATTTATCTTAACAATTTATTTGAGAATTTCAGGTGATTAATTAACAATATTGTTAAGAAATGTCTAGGCAAGTTTCCATAATTTTTAAGGATTTATTGAAGAATTTTTGAGTTGAAGAAAATAGATCAGGGACAGCCGAGACGTCTCCGGGTTGTCTCAGAGACGTCTCTGGCACAAACAGGAAGAACTGGCACGTCTGGAGACGTCCCCGGCACCTGGCGAGGCGTCTCGCCATGGTCGGAGTCGACTCTCTCAGAGGCGGAGTCGACTCTCTCAGGGGCGGCAGAAAGGCCGATTTCAAGGGATACGCGCGAGTCGTCTCCACAGGACGCGAAGTCGTCCCCGCGAGTAAAAAGCAGACTTCTAGAGTCATCCCCGAGGTAGCAGAGTCGACTCTCTCAGGGTATTCCAGAGGATGTCTTTTTCGATGATAAAACAGCGGAGACGTCCCCTGAAAAAGCGGAGTCAACTCTCTCAGAGAATTCCAGAGGACTTGTTTTTCGAAGATAAAACAGCGGAGTCGTCCCCGAGGCAGCGGAGTTGTCCCCATGCAAAAAGTGCAAACATCCCGAGACGTCCCCGTAAAGTGCCGAGGCGACCCTCTCAGAAAAACAGAAAAACAAGCATTCAAACGGTTCATCATCAGAGTCGTCCCCGTAAAGCGCCGAGTCGACCCCAAACAACGTCAAAAGAAAAATCTTACAGCCGAGACGTCTCGCGTTGAAGCGGAGACGTCTCCGGAGCGCCTGGGACGCGACTGACACCTTTTTGCAGGTTTGTTTGAATTTCAAATGTTTCTTTTTTTATGTCTAACGGCTATATTTGCTTTTTGGGCTATAAAAGGGAGCTCTTAAGTGCCTTCCAACAACTTCTCACCAACCCAACACAAGATCATTCAAGAGAGAAGTAAGAGAAAGAGGTTCAAGGGAGTTAGTGCATTCAAGTGAAGAAATCAAGTGCTTTCAAGCTTCCCAACTGATTTCGAGCTCAACTACTCTCTCCCGATCGGCATTCAAAGCTCACATTCAAGACAACGCGATCCACATCGGAAGAACCACCATTTCCCACGCTTCCAACGGCTAAAAGGGTTCTTCCGGGTTTTGTTATTTCTCACTGTTTTATCTGCTTATTTAGAGCTTTCAAATCTTTTGTAAAACCTTTGGTTATTGTGCTTGTTCCAGTCAAGGGACTTGGAACAAGGGAAAGGCGTCCCAAGCCTAGGTGAAATTGGGGGTTGTAGGGTTCGTTGTTAGCCCGGTGTAAAACAACGAGTTGGGTAGTGCACTCGCAAAACTACCGGACTGTAATCTTGGATTATAGTGGAAATTCCCAAAGGTGCTTTGGGGAGTGGATGTAGGAGCAGTGGAAGCTCCGAACCACTATAAAACCTTGTGTTTGCGATTGTCTGTTTTCATACCTCTATTTTTACCTTAGCTCATACATTTGTGTGTTTTATTTTTAATTGGACAAAAAGTTTTAAAACACCCAATTCACCCTCCTCTTGGGTGACCATCTCTGGGCAACAGTAATATTATCTTGGACCTTTTGCATTACGAGCCCACTTATCTATTGTGCTTTGTCATTGCTTGCAAGGATAGTTGTTGATCTCTTCCGGTGGATCCATAAAATTTCTTCCCCACATGCACTACAGTGAAAGATCTATATATGAACTACTATGACGACTATGACTCTGACTGGATGCGTATTATAGAGAAAAAGGACATGATGGAGAAACTAGGATATAAAAACTGTGCCAAATTCTATTACCTAGTGCCTAGGGAGAACTTTGAGACTAGCTTGCAACCTTTGAACAAGGATGTATTTTAAATGCTGGAGGCAATCAAAGGAAAGGATACTATGGAAGTTTATGTGGAAAATAAGATAAATAAAGCAGATATGAGCTAGGAGGCTGTCCACTTACCACCATTCTTGCCAACGATCACTGAGGTTGATGAGACAATGGATGCCAATTCCTATGGAGAGCTAATTTGGGATGAGGTTGATCATCTGTACTTAGCAGTTAATGTAGTTCTTGATGAAAGGAGCCATAACACAGTCTTACAAGCGGATGCTTTTATTTGTACCAGAAATGGTGGTGAGGATCATGTGCCTCCAAAAATGGAGATAGTTGATACTAGTGTTTAAGGAATCAGTGCAAACAGTATGAATGCTAGTAAATGTGAGGGTTTGTCTACTGATAGGCGGGCTAAAATGGAAAGTGATGTTAGGGGACCTGCTGAACGTATAAATGATGAGGAGGATGTAGGCGGTAGTGACAGCATGCATGGTGACAGTGATACCCTGTTGCCCTTAGTGAGCTGAGGGAATCGGATGATGAACTAGATAATGATTGTTCAAGGAGATTGTTGAGAAAAAATATGGTTAAGAGTTGAGGAAGTGGATTGAATACTCCAAAATTAATATAGATCAAGATGCGCTTGGAGATGATGGGATTGAATGCATGGAGCCAAGTTTGATGATGGCAATGAGATGAGACACCTGGATGCTGGCAATGAGTCTAATGATGGAATTCATGGCAACATAAGATATTCTGAATTCAATAAAAATTTTAATTTGAAGAAGCCTATCAAGCTTGAAGGTGACATGAAATTAAGTTCTCATAAGATGTTCAGGAAAGTCCTTAGACTATACTCTGTTCAAAAGGGCTTTGATTTCAAATACTAGAAGAATGAAAAAAGTGGATGATAGCAATTTGCAAGAAGGAATGTGGGTGGAGAAAATATGCATCTGCAATGCAAATGGAGGACCTTTAAAGTTAAAAATTTCGATGGAGCATAGAAGTGCAGAAGGCAATTCTATGGCCATTATATCACATCTAGATATCTAGCTAAGAGATATCAAAAGGATATTAAGTTTGATGACAAATAGAGTTTAAAAGGATTTAAGAAAAAGGTTAGGAGGGATGTCAAGGTGTTTGTATCAAAATCACAATGCTATATGACCAAAATAAAAGCAATCCAAATGATGCAAGGGACCCATAAGGCGCAATATGCTTATCTCTTGTAATGCCATTTGATTAGGAGAACAAACTTTCGAAGCACAACATTGATGGATATGATGAGGCAAAGTGAAAATAATTAGCCTATTTTAAGGAGGCTTTATGTTTGCCTTGATGCTTGTAGAAAAGGGTTTTTAAATAGTTGTAGACCTATGATTGTCTTGGATGGATGCCATCTTAAAGGATCTTTCTGGGAACAATTGGTAGCTACAGTGAGAAAAGATGGGTTGATAAGATGTACCCCACAGCTTAGGTAGTGGTTGAGGGAAAGACCATGGATAATCGGACCTGCTTTTGCACAATCCTGTAAGCTAGCACTGGATCTATTAAAGATCATGAGTGGACATTCAATTCTGAGAGGCAAAAAGTAACTATAATTAGTTAAACACTACTAGTTTGAATCTAGACTCTATATGGTACATAACTTTTTTTGACTTCACTGTTGTTGTCTCTTATGTAGGGACTAGTGGAGATATTCTAATCCATCATCGCAACTGTTCATCATAGATTTCGTTCAAGGAACATGCATTGAAATTTTAAGAGTGTAGGGTACAAGAGAAAGAATTTGGGAGATGCTTTCTGAAAGCATGCCGAAGCAACTATTACTCTTGACTTTGAAATTGCTATAAACGAGATGGCAAACTTGGATGCGGGAGCTTGTGAGTGGCTAAGAAAATGGCAATATGTAACAGTGGTCAAGGCATGCATTTAGCGCAAGATACAAGTCAAACATTTTATTGAATAGCATCTGCAAATCTTTCGCAAATACATAATTGATGCTACGGACAAGCCTATTATCATATTATTGGAGATAATAAGAAGATCACTGATGCAAAGATTCCAAGCAAAGAGAGATGGCATGGAAAAATTTGTCCGACTGTATATCCAAATATTCAATTGAAGCTGCTAAAAACTAAAATGGATGCAAGAGACTGCCATTCTATATGGGAAGGAGGGGACAGGTTTGCAATTGAATATAGGGACAAGATATATGGTGGCCTCAGGGCAAATAGCTTGTGGAATTAGAAGATGGGATTTCCCTGGCATCCCATGCTGCTTTGTTGTGGCAGCAATAATGTTTATGAGGAAGGAAGGAAGCTGAGAACTTCGTCAATGAGTAGTATTTTTAGAACAACTATTAAGGTACATTGGCACATAATTTAACCAGTCCTTGGCATGCAATCATGGCCCACTACTAAGTTTGCTGCTATTGCTCCTCCTCTCCTAAGAGCCCATCTAGGCAGGCCCAAAAAGGAAAGAAGAGAGGAGGATGAGGTCAGGGACTCTAACAGAGTTAGAAAAAGAGACACCTCATTTTGATACGGCAATTTCGTAGAATGGGACACAATTCAAGGACTTGTAAAGGGCAAGAAGGAAAAGGTAAGAAAGAAGCCAGTGACTAAGGATCAAGGCAGCAACCAAGTGGAACACAGCTATGAGTTAGCCTCAAGGAATAATTAAAAAAACAGGAAAGGCAAGAGGAGAGAGGACATCCTTCACTGAGCCAGTCTGTAAGGACTCTAAATTTCAGTTATTATAGTCAATTGTTATAGTCTTTTTCCTTCCACACATTGCAGACTATTATTTTAATTATTATGTGTTATTTCAGGTGACACAATCAAAAATGCGATCAAATATAGCTGCAACATCAAATCAACCTACAAGCGTGTGCCTTAGGTTAGTCCAAGGCAGGCACACATTTATGGGTCCAAAGCATTGAGACAATGACCAGTATTTGCTCAGATCTAGCTTCTAAGAATAAAAGAGCTGCATCACAGATCCCAAAAGATCCCAAAATACAATGCCAGGCAACCAAATTTTTAGGACAGTAATTTAACAAGTTTTGGCTAGCCCAATTATTGAACCAGATTTTCTTCAAATGTGGCATAGGTTTCGTTTTTGGTACAAGTTTTTGTTTTGAGATTGGTATACATTTTATGTTTGGACACGGTATAGGTTTTGTATTTGTAACAAGTATACATTTTTGTTTCGACATTGCGGTATGATGGTCATCATACAGGTAACATTTTGTGCTCGGACATGATGATATAATGACTATCATAATTACTATGAATGAAGAAACTTTGACTTCATAGTTAACAATACTTTTGCAATTATAAAGATGAAGTTGGTTGTTAAGCAGGAGGCAATATGACTAAATCTAGTTCCCGTGAATAATTTTGGGATGAGGATATGCATTGGTATTGCTACAGATAAGCAAGCAGGAAGCACTATAAACCAGATGCATTGCTGATTCAGTTGATATATGTGAAAGAATGTTTGGTTGTATTGTTGATTCAGTTGGTATCTAAGTATTACTAGGTATATCTGCCCACTGTTTGGATGTGGATCCCTAATTTATTGCCAGTAAGTGGTCTTTGATGAGAGCACAAAAGTGCGATCTACACATCACTTAAATTAGTATTATTGCTAACAAATAATGATAGAAGTGCTGTATTAATATTATATTTTTGTGGGGTGCAGGTGATCGGAAATCAAAGTTAAAATGCACATTGGGTTCAAAAAGATGCATCATAGTAGGTGACTAGTCAACCACATGAGGTCAGTCCCAGTTGCAGCCACATCCAGCAGCAGCATGTCCTCCCCATTTCGACTAAGTCCATTTGAAGGAATCCTGCACACATCCGTGCTTCAACCGAGCCCATATCACATCGTCCACGAAGCATTCAGCGTCCCGAGTCCAACATCCGGCCGTCCGTGGCGATTCCGCCGCGTCCCAGCGCGTGTGATCAGCTCCCAGCATCCACCACGATTTTCAGCCTTCACCAGATCCCGCAGGAGTCCCAGATCTCAGCTTCCTTCCGCTTCTCCCGCAAGTCAGAGCATACATCCCAGTTCTCCCACGCATCTCAGCATCTGCGATCCTCCGCGTCCGAACCAGCTTCCGTTCTAGCTTCTTCGGAGTTCCAGCCACATCAGCTCCCAGCCTTCCGTCTGTTGGTAACCCGCCCATGCCGCTGATATTTCAAAACAAAGTCAGATGGCAGCGGAATCGGCATGCACGGGTTCGACGTTCATCGCATGAACGTTGTTTCTAGACCTTTCGTAATTAGGTAAGAATTAAAACTTTTAAAACTATTAGGAAGATCAAATCTTCACCTTGCGCGGGTAGATGATCACCGCAAATCTGAATTCGTGGTTTTGGAAGAGGGTTCGCTTGAGGCCGTTCAAACGTCCGGCCTCTACGGGTATCCACACGAAGCAGGATCCGATCCAAGCTCTCTATCTCACCGGGGTGCTAGCTCCCTTGCAGAGATAGCTTTTGATGGCTGATCTCCTCTCTTTCAATCAACCCTTGATTGTGCTTGAGAGGAGGAAGAAGAAGGATGAAGATGCGAAGAATATCAAAAGCCCCTGCAGCCTTCTTCTTTTTCCATGCGTTGGAGCCAAGGAAGAAGACCAAGAGGAGGGAGACGCCTCCTCTTCTTTTCCCTTTGCTGATGGCGGCTGAACCAAGGAGAGATGGAGAGGGGGTGGCCACGTGATGAAGAGGAGAAAGGTCCATCTAGGGCGCCGGCCCTAGTCCTCCTTTAATAAGGATGAAGGGCTCCTACAAGTTAGGAGCCCTTGACTACTTTCCAAGAGGGGGCGCCGGCCCCCCTTCTCTCTTCATGTCGCACCAACTAAGTGAAGAGGGGCTGATGCCCCTCTTACTTGGTTAACCCAATCCTCTTCCAAAAAGGATTAGGTGCCTCTCTCATGGTTTAATCCTAATCTAATTAGGATTAGCCAAATTTGGGTTCAATCTACGCTAGTCCTAATCCAATTAGGACTTGAATGAATCATGACTTAATTGAACTCTTCAATCCTAATCCAATTAGGAGTCATGTTGATTCATTAGATTAATAATTAATTTAGACTTAAGGAATCCTAATCCAATTAGGATTTGTTTAATTTTAGTCCTAATCTAATTAGGACTTTATTTGAATTCGAAGTCCTAATCCAATTAGGATTTCTAGGAATCCTACTCCAAGTAGGAATCCAATTTTAATTCAAAGTTCCTAATCTCATTAGGATTGTAGGAATCCTATTCCAAGTAGGAATCCCAGTCCTACTCCAACTAGGATTCCCAGTCCTAATCCAATTAGGACTCTAGGAATCCTACCCAAAGTAGGATTCTTGTTTCAAGTCCAATTAATTAATTCCCTTTCCTTCTTCAACTTCTTATCAATCAAATTGATTACTTGTGATTCCTAATCACGATTTCAACCATCGGATCGGTCAATACTTCTAGTGTGTGTGACCCCATAGGTTCTACTCTGACTGGTAGTGAGATATATTGTGATCTCTATCTTAATATCATTGAAAACTCCTTTCAATGGGTTGGAACGATTCCAACTCAACTCATTAGGGTTTATCGATCATCAAGATAATCCCTATGAGTCCCACCATCCACCAGTGACACCTAGCAGCATGTAGTGGCTACCCAGTAGAATAGAAAGATGAACCTCTAGGTGCAGTTAACGTGTGATACAGTCCTACTATCGTGGATCCCTACAGGACGGAGGTCATGGACAACTCGTCAAACCCCATCGTCTGTCATATGTCAAGATTTATTCGACTTGAGTTCGCTAATGGAAAACTCTTTTTCCACTTTATATTACTGCCCTGGCCAAGGTCTTAGAACTCAGTCTAACAAATCACATAGGATCACTCCTCTTCTATCAAGGTCGATAGATTCCTTATAGGTGCATACCCTACTCCTACAGTGAACTTACTGCAGCCAATCTACACTGCATGGACCCATATGGCTAGAGACCATGTATGTGTGCAGTCAAACTACAATAACCTCACTGTGAGTAGCCGAAGCACCGCAGGTCAAAGGACCAGTCACACTACTGCAACATCAAGCAAGTCACTGACGAGTGGATAGACATCCAAGTGACTTCTTGTCTTGGTCACGCTCAGTACCCTTGTTCTCTAACAAGCACCTGCACTATCACTTCAGTGTCCCTACACTGTGGACTCAAGTCTCGTCCATCCAGAAGGAGAGTGATCTGTGCACTGATCGGATCGATCACCGTCCTCGTGATGATCCATTGATCAGGAGCATTTAGAAATTAATCACCAATGATACATGGCTCAAATTCTCAACTCTTGAGAATATGTATCATCATCTTATTAATTTCTTGGACGATTCATAGACACATAAACAATATGAATGAAAGGATGCCTTTTATTTATTCAATAATAAATAGTCAAGTACAAAATTATGTCCCTAGAATCAACAATGTGTCAGCCAAATTGGCTTCTAGGGCATACATCTAACAATCTCCCACTTGCACTAAAGCCAATTGGTCATATATCTTAGGCCCATCTTCTCAAGGTGGGCTTCAGTCTTTTGCTGACTCAGCTGCTTAGTGAACGGGTCTGCCACGTTATCCGCGGAGTCTACTCTCTGCACCTCTACATATTTCTTCTCCACATAGTCGCGTATGAGGTGAAAGCGCCGCTCTATATGCTTAGACTTCTGATGAGACCTTGGCTCCTTAGCAAGGGCTATGGCGCCATTATTATCGCAGTAGAGTGTTATGGCATCTGATGTCATCACATCCAACTCTGCAATGAATTTCTTGAACCAGAAGCCTTCTTTAGCAGCTTCAGAAGCGGCGATGTATTCAGCTTCCATAGTAGAATCAGCAATGATCGGTTGTTTAGAACTCTTCCAATTCACCGCACCACCATTGCACAAGAACACGTATCCAGATGTTGACTTCCTGTCATCGACATCAGTCATGAAGTCTGAATCTGTGTACCCTTCTACCTTTAACTCTGATGATCCTCCAAAAACCAAGAATAAATCTTTAGTTCTTCTCAAGTACTTAAGAATATTCTTCACAGCTGTCCAGTGTTCTTCACCTGGATTCGACTGATATCTGCTTGTGACACTCACAGCAAGAGCTATATCAGGTCGTGTACATAGCATGGCATACATGAGGCTTCCTATTGCCGATGCATAAGGAATCTTGCTCATGCGTTGAATCTCTTCAGATGTGTTGGGGCACATCTTCTTGGAGAGATGAATTCCATGCCTTAGGGGTAAGAGACCCCTCTTGGAGTTTTCCATGCTGAACCTCTTCAGCACCTCCTCTATGTACATCTTCTGTGAAAGGCCAAGCATCCTTTTAGATCTATCTCTATAGACCTTCATTCCCAAAATATAGGATGCTTCCCCAAGGTCTTTCATGGAGAATTCTTTTGACAACCAGACCTTGACCGAGGTTAGCATGGGAATATCATTCCCAATCAGGAGAATGTCATCTACGTACAGTACGAGAAAAACTACAGCACTCCCACTAACCTTTTTGTAAACACATGGTTCCTCTTCGTTTTTGATGAAATCAAACGTTTTGATTGCGTCATCGAAACGAGTGTTCCAACTCCGAGATGCTTGCTTTAGTCCATAGATGGACCTTTGCAGCTTGCAGACCTTGTGATCTCCATCATTGGAAGTGAAACCCAAAGGCTGTTCCATATAGATATCTTCATCAAGATATCCATTCAGGAAAGCAGTTTTCACATCCATCTGTCAGATTTCATAATCATGAAATGCTGCAATGGCAAGCAATGTTCGGATGGATTTTAGCATGGCTACAGGTGAAAAGGTCTCCTGATAGTCAATGCCTTCGCGCTGACTATACCCTTTCGCCACAAGCCTTGCCTTATAGGTCTCTACCTCTCCATCCGAACCTATCTTCCTTTTGTAGATCCATTTGCATCCAATAGGTACAATACCTTCTGGTGGGTCTACTAAGGTCCAGACTTGGTTGGAACGCATGGAGTCTAACTCTGACTTCATTGCTTCCAGCCATTTCTCGGAATCGATATCAGATATCGCCTCGTTGTAGGTTTTGGGATCCTGTATGTGATCCCTATCTCCCACTAGGAACATTTCCTCGGTATCCTCTTCTAGTATACCTAAGTATCTATCGGGAGGATGGGAGACCCTACTAGATCTACGAGGTGGTCGAGGGACATTGTGTACTGGCTCTGTATGAATGGGTTCAATAGGATCCATGACTCGTTGCTTTTCAGAGACTTTCTCTTCAAGCTCAATTTTCCTCCCACTGCCTCTATCAAGGATAAACTGATTTTCCAAGAAGATGGCATGACGGCTCACAAACACATTGTGATCCTCTGAGACGTAAAAATTGTATCCTAATGACTCTTTAGGATATCCTATAAAACGAGCACTTATGGTCCTAGCCTCTAACTTGTCCGCCTATAGTCTCTTGACGTGGGCCGGACATCCCCAAATCTTGAGATGACCCAGACTTGGTTTCTTACCATGCCATATCTCATACGGTGTGGTAGGAACGGATTTAGAGGGAACTCTATTCAATAAATAAATCGCTGTGAGTAAGGCATCTCCCCAAAGGAACATAGGTAAATCAGTGAAGCTCATCATGGACCTGACCATATCCAATAGGGTCCGATTCCTCCTCTCTGACACCCCGTTGAGTTGAGGTGTACCCGGAGGTGTCCATTGAGAGACTATGCCGTTTTCTTTGAGATAGTCCCGGAATTCCCTACTAAGGTATTCTCCTCCTCGATCTGATCGAAGAGCCTTAAGAGGTTTTCCAGTTTGTTTTTCTACTTTATTCTTGAACTCTTTGAACTTTTCAAAAGACTCAGACTTGTGTCTCATAAGATACACATACCCATACCGTGAGTAATCATCGGTAAAGGTAATGAAGTAAGAATAACGTCCCCTGGCTAGCACATCGAATGGGCCACATACATCTGTATGTACTAGGGCAAGTAATTCAGTGGTCCTCTCCCCATGTCCTACAAAGGGCAGTCTTGCCATTTTTCCTTGAAGACAGGACTCGCAAACTGGATATGACTCGGAAGTCAATGAGCCTAAAAGCCCATCTTTATCCATTTTGTTCATTCTGTCCTCTCCAATATGGCCAAGCCTGAGGTGCCACAAATATCTTTGGTTTATCTCATCTCTGGATCTTTTGGATCCTTTGGCACTCACATCTTGCTCGGTAACATTCACAGATACATCCATATGTAAATGATAGAGACTGTCAATCATGAAACCACGTGCGACTATTTTATTTCTCAAATAAATAGAACAGCAGTCTTTGTCAAATGTAAAAACATGACCTTCCTGTGCTAGACATGAAACAGAAATCAAATTTCTGCTAGCAACAGGTACATAATAGCAGTCTCTAAGTATTAAACTAAATCCAGACGGTAGTCGCAGATGGTAGGTGCCCACAGCCACAGCAGCAACTTTTGCCCCGTTGCCAACCCGAAGGGTTACCGCACCTTCCGCTAGCCTTCTACTTTCCTTTAGACCCTGCATGGTAGTGCACAAATGAGCACTAGAACCAGAATCTATAACCCAACTAGAAGTAGAAGAAACCGTTAGATTAGTTTCAATTATGAGCAAGTCTATACCTTCTGAAGGTATGTCACCTTTCTTGTTCTTTAGGCTCTCGAGGTATGAAGGACAGTTTCTCTTCCAGTGGCCTTCGATATTGCAGTGGAAACATTTTCCTTTGTCGTTAGCCTTTTTCTTTTGAACTTCCTTCTTTTGCTTCTTGTCTTTCTTCTGCTTCTTAGCAGGCTTCTTTTTCTTCCAAGTAGACTTTCTCTTGGAACCAGAAGTCAACTCAGCAGTAAGGACATTGCCCCTTGAACCTTTCAAGGCTCCCTCAGCAGTTACCAACATGTTGATTAGTTCAGTCTTAGTGCATTCAATCTTATTCATGTGGTAGTTTACTATAAACTGACCAAATGAATCAGGAAGTGACTGTAGGATCAAATCCACTTGCAATTCCTTGTGCATGTCCATACCGAGCTTCTCAAGCTCCTCTAGGTCCTTGATCATGGTCAGACCGTGATCATGGACAGACTGCCCTTCGCGCATCTTCGCTTTGAAAAGCCTCTTGGACACTTCAAAACGAGCTGTGCGACTCTGCTCACCATACAACTCTTGCAGGTGTGCCAGTATGTCCCTAGCAGTCTTTATATTTTCATGCTGGCATTGGAGTTCATTAGACATGGATGCCATCATATAGCATTTTACTCTAATGTCATCATCCAACCACTTTTTATGCAACTCATGCTGAACATCAGTAGGACGTGCTGGTAGTGTGGGGATATCTGAATCGAGTATGTAGCCTATCTTCTCACAGTCCAAAACTATTTTGAGATTTCTAAGCCAGTCTTTGTAATTGGTTCCGGTCAGTCGGTTGGTCTCAAGAATACGGGTCAGTGGGTTTGAAGCCGACATTGTATCTGCAGAGAGTAAAGATTCTAGTTAGACTTTTGTACTTGATCCTAATCTGTTCTAAGGTCTTTTAGAACAAATGTAACTCCCACTATTTTCTCGAATCCCTCACACTCCCCTGGTAGGGAAACGGAAATCCTACACGACTAGGGTTTCTAGTGGGTACTGCGGTCCCACCAATTTACATGCCACCTCACCTAATAGTTATTGGTGACACATAGATGGATGAGTGTACAACTCTTGTACAATGCTTCTCAAGCATGTTGCAGTGTAACTTGGTCTCTAAGCCATGAAGACCTCACCTAACAGTTATTGGTCCCATTTCTTAGTTAAGTCAGACCCACCGTATAACCGTAGGAATAAAGTCGTCATTGGGTCCTCACCTAACAGTTATTGGTGCCCAACCCCACCTTTACCCTACAACATCTCATGTCTATAGAGAGGTCCAGCCCCCCGATGCAACTTGACCACTGTGTCCAGCCGAGACAAATCAACATCAGAAAGGCCTTAGCAGCTCTACTACAGTGGAAGACCTATTGACTTAATATTGGTTAATCAGGTCTTAGTGTTTGCAACTTGAGCCCTTCATAAGAGGTAATCGAACAATTGGCCAGGTAAGCAGGTGGGAGGCTCCCCTTACTCAGAGAGTAAGGTCCTAATTAAGTAACCACCTTTCATGCTTTCCTAGACACCAATTAGATCAATTAATCTAATATGACTTGCTCATGTCGGTTCACTCTCGACTTGATTGAGGAGGTTTTGATTTAGGTCTCAATTGGGTTTGCTACATCACATGTAAACCTATCTACCCGACTCGCATTCACATCTCATGCAAACGGTACATCACAGGCAGTTATAATCGCAGCATCAAATAAAGTTAAACTTTAAATAGGTGATGATCATGGATTCTAATTAGGTCGTATTACAAGCACATGCACATCAATCGATCAAGTGGTCTTCAACTCTTGAATTGGTTCTAAGCCACCTTGATTCGATCCTTGATCAACTCTTGATCCCATCGCCATCAACCGCTTAGATCACCTTTCATCTCATGCCTTTGCTTCAACTTGATCGTTGATGTACATCACATCACAGAAATACAACCAGATGTAAAATAAAAATAAAAATAAATTACATCTCCTTTTAGGAGGCACGCAGGCCTCTCAAAACATCAAATAAGATGCATGCAAGCATCTGAAAAATTACATGACATCGCAGATCACATCGCAGGTCATTACATTTGATACCAAAAGGGGTTGAATCCTATGATCATCACCGTATGCAACAATTATAATTTTTAGATCTGAAAACTAACTGATTGTATCATGACATAGGTCGCTGATCATGCTAATCATGATTCTAAACTTTGTAATCCCATTAACAATGCATTTAGAATCATCTTTTTATCACATAAAAATCAGCATGCAAAAAACAGCACCCCTGAAAAATCTGCATGCAGAATTTTTCAGCATGCATGATCATTCAATTTTCAGATCTAATATGCCTTTAGATATTTAATTCTTACCTTAATCTACGAAGCCTAAGCTCTGATACCACTGTTGGTAACCCGCCCATGCCGCTGATATTTCAAAACAAAAATCAGATGGCAGCGGAATCGGCATGCACGGGTTCGACGTTCATCGCATGAACGTTGTTTCTAGACCTTTCGTAATTAGGTAAGAATTAAAACTTTTAAAACTATTAGGAAGATCAAATCTTCACCTTGCGCGGGTAGATGATCACCGCAAATCTGAATTCGTGGTTTTGGAAGAGGGTTCGCTTGAAGCCGTTCAAACGTCCGGCCTCTACGGGTATCCACACGAAGCAGGATCCGATCCAAGCTCTCTATCTCACCGGGGTGCTAGCTCCCTTGCAGAGATAGCTTTTGATGGCTGATCTCCTCTCTTTCAATCAACCCTTGATTGTGCTTGAGAGGAGGAAGAAGAAGGATGAAGATGCGAAGAATATCAAAAGCCCCTGCAGCCTTCTTCTTTTTCCATGCGTTGGAGCCAAGGAAGAAGACCAAGAGGAGGGAGACGCCTCCTCTTCTTTTCCCTTTGCTGATGGCGGCTGAACCAAGGAGAGATGGAGAGGGGGTGGCCACGTGATGAAGAGGAGAAAGGTCCATCTAGGGCGCCGGCCCTAGTCCTCCTTTAATAAGGATGAAGGGCTCCTACAAGTTAGGAGCCCTTGACTACTTTCCAAGAGGGGGCGCCGGCCCCCCTTCTCTCTTCATGTCGCACCAACTAAGTGAAGAGGGGCTGATGCCCCTCTTACTTGGTTAACCCAATCCTCTTCCAAAAAGGATTAGGTGCCTCTCTCATGGTTTAATCCTAATCTAATTAGGATTAGCCAAATTTGGGTTCAATCTACGCTAGTCCTAATCCAATTAGGACTTGAATGAATCATGACTTAATTGAACTCTTCAATCCTAATCCAATTAGGAGTCATGTTGATTCATTAGATTAATAATTAATTTAGACTTAAGGAATCCTAATCCAATTAGGATTTGTTTAATTTTAGTCCTAATCCAATTAGGACTTTATTTGAATTCGAAGTCCTAATCCAATTAGGATTTCTAGGAATCCTACTCCAAGTAGGAATCCAATTTTAATTCAAAGTTCCTAATCTCATTAGGATTGTAGGAATCCTATTCCAAGTAGGAATCCCAGTCCTACTCCAACTAGGATTCCCAGTCCTAATCCAATTAGGACTCTAGGAATCCTACCCAAAGTAGGATTCTTGTTTCAAGTCCAATTAATTAATTCCCTTTCCTTCTTCAACTTCTTATCAATCAAATTGATTACTTGTGATTCCTAATCACGATTTCAACCATCGGATCGGTCAATACTTCTAGTGTGTGTGACCCCATAGGTTCTACTCTGACTGGTAGTGAGATATATTGTGATCTCTATCTTAATATCATTGAAAACTCCTTTCAATGGGTTGGAACGATTCCAACTCAACTCATTAGGGTTTATCGATCATCAAGATAATCCCTATGAGTCCCACCATCCACCAGTGACACCTAGCAGCATGTAGTGGCTACCCAGTAGAATAGAAAGATGAACCTCTAGGTGCAGTTAACGTGTGATACAGTCCTACTATCGTGGATCCCTACAGGACGGAGGTCATGGACAACTCGTCAAACCCCATCGTCTGTCATATGTCAAGATTTATTCGACTTGAGTTCGCTAATGAAAAACTCTTTTTTCACTTTATATTACTGCCCTGGCCAAGGTCTTAGAACTCAGTCTAACAAATCACATAGGATCACTCCTCTTCTATCAAGGTCGATAGATTCCTTATAGGTGCATACCCTACTCCTACAGTGAACTTACTGCAGCCAATCTACACTGCATGGACCCATATGGCTAGAGACCATGTATGTGTGCAGTCAAACTACAATAACCTCACTGTGAGTAGCCGAAGCACCGCAGGTCAAAGGACCAGTCACACTACTGCAACATCAAGCAAGTCACTGACGAGTGGATAGACATCCAAGTGACTTCTTGTCTTGGTCACGCTCAGTACCCTTGTTCTCTAACAAGCACCTGCACTATCACTTCAGTGTCCCTACACTGTGGACTCAAGTCTCGTCCATCCAGAAGGAGAGTGATCTGTGCACTGATCGGATCGATCACCGTCCTCATGATGATCCATTGATCAGGAGCATTTAGAAATTAATCACCAATGATACATGGCTCAAATTCTCAACTCTTGAGAATATGTATCATCATCTTATTAATTTCTTGGACGATTCATAGACACATAAACAATATGAATGAAAGGATGCCTTTTATTTATTCAATAATAAATAGTCAAGTACAAAATTATGTCCCTAGAATCAACAATGTGTCAGCCAAATTGGCTTCTAGGGCATACATCTAACACCGTCTTCCTCGCAGTCTCCGTGTCCCAGCTCCATCTCAAGCTCATCCGTTCGCTACCCAACCTCCCAACATCCTGCAGCCGTCCGCGTTCGAAGATCCCGCATCCCAGCAAAGTCCCGGCCGTCCGCGTGCAAAAATCCACCGCGATCCAGCCTCTCCCAGACATCCCGCGTCCGTGATCTCAGCGTATGCGTCCCAGGTTCTCCCAGTTTCCAGCGTCCGCGTGCATCCCGCGAAGATCGCGATCCATCCACGTCCGAGCTTCTCGCGTCCGGGATACTCGGCATCTCCACGTATTCCGGGAGATCAGGGACTCATCGTATTTTAAAAGGAGGGCTCTCTCGGCTGGGAGGAGGTATCCCTCATTCGGAAGAAAAGAAGAAACAGAGGAGGGCCCTCTGTCAAAAGAAAAAAAAAAGAGAAAGGGAAACAGGGCCTCCCCTGTTTCCGAAAAGAAAAAAGAAAGAAAGGAAAAGGGGAAAATGAAAGGAGGACTAATTTTTAAAATGGGTGGCTAATTTCTTAGGGAGGGAGATGGATGAACCTTTGATGTATTGCTCTTTGAAGTAAACTCTAAACTTTTGCTTTCAATGGTTTATATTTATTAATATGTTCTTGATCCATGCGTAGTTATTTCATAGATAGATCTTTAATGGATTATGATTATTGATATATGGATTGCTTTAGTATTTGATTCGTCGTAGACGTAGAAAGCACGATGGATGCTTAGAAATTGAGTTCATATGTTCATGAAACATATACCATGATTAGATCTATCCTACATTTAATCTTTAATCAAGAACCATAGAGTTTATTCCTTGGATGCAATATCATCAAGGGGGATTCCAGATCCCTACCATTTTTATTTCATTGAATTGTGTTTATTATTCTCTGCATTTTAAATTTCTGAAAACCAAAACATCATTTTAATCCACAAATTTATTTAACTGAAAATTACATCTAAAAATTACGCTAATAATCTATAGATCGTTCTCTGAGGATTCGACCTCGGACTCCCGAGATTTTACTACTTGTGCGATTCTCCTGCACTTGGGAGAACAATTTTAATTTTGCATCAAGTTTTTGGCGCCGTTGCCGGGGAACGGCTGATTTATTAGTATAATTTTAGATTTAATCAGTATCTTAGTATTTAGTCTTTTTCTTTCAAAAAAAAAAAATCTTTATTGCTGTTTTTTTTATTTCCTGCACAGTCTACATCAAACTCTGATATCTGAGTAATCCACCGTCTGATTGAACTCAAATTTGGTCGTCAGGTGCAGGACCTGTGTTTCTTTTATCTGAACGGTCGGATTGACATTCGGAAACTTTTAAGACTGTTAGATTAATACGAAAACTTGCTGCTTTCTATTTTGAATTTTCTGCATTTAATTGTTTTAGAATTAGAATTTTATTGTTATCATATCTCATTAACCCTTGTTGCTAATTGAAAATTTAAGAAAAAAATGTTAAGAAAAGATAAAAGGTGATTATTCAAAAAAATTAAAAAAAAAACCTAAAATTTCAAATTTCAAATTTCAGAATTTAAATTTCAAACTTCGACTCATAAAATTTAAAAAATAAATAAATAAATAATTTGCTTGATCACCTATTCAATGAAATTTAATGTCATGTCATAAAATATTAAAAAAAAAATCTCTTGATTGTTGCATATAGTATAAGGCATCAGCATAAAATATTGTAAGGGCTGAACCCATTTAAAAAGATAAGATCGGGATTTCATCACTCGTCCTTAGCCCAAAAATCACCCCATTGCATAAATATCCTAAGCTTAACTAAAATCAACTAGACGTTGGCCCCTAAGGGCACTCGAGCTCAATAGGACGAAGACCACCGAAAGTTGCACCAATTTCGCTCTGTGGCTTAGTTGATGTCTAGGCAAGCTTTGTCCCTATAAGGGAGACAGTTCATCTGTTCGAGGCAAGTGGGTTTTAAGTGGGACCTTTGCGAATGCATCGTGACCCCTCCACTTACCTGGGAGCTTACCTGGTCAACTCGGTTCAGTAGACCGGATTGGAGGCTTTGGTGTCCTCTTCAAACCAGTTAGGAGCTGTCTAGAAATTTAGGAAAAATATTAGAAATTGAGGTGTAATGTTTAGTTGCATGTTTGATTGTGAATAGATTTTTGTTTTAGGGTGTAGTTTTAGGGTATCTTTAGTTGGTACTTACATTTATATTTATTTTATTTTTTTTAAAAAAAATTAAATTTTAAAAAAAAATAATTAAATTTTGTATGCTAGGTTGGGATAGGGACGACACCGGTCGATTAAATCGTACAACTTTAGATCATCCCTTAGGACACACCCTTGAAATTCCTTCGCAGTATCTCACACCTTTTGAGATGGCAAATTTTCCTGATGATGTAGGAAGTCACCATAGTGATGAAGGTAGACCCCCAGTTATGACACTTCGACAATACTTACACCCTACTAGGACTAGTCAACCTTCATGCATGATTATTCCTGAAAATGTAGGACACTTTGAAATCAAACCAGGAGTAATTCAATTGCTGCCCAAGTATCATGGGATGGAATCCGAGAACCCTTATCTTCACCTTAAGGATTTTGAGGAAATTAGCATCACATTTAGAGTGCCAAATGTATCGGAAGATATCCTTAAATTGACCTTGTTTCCTTTTTCTTTAAAGGATAAAGCCAAAACATGGCTGAACTCCTTGAAACCTAGATCGCTAGGAACATGGCATGATATGCAAAGAGAATTCTTGAAAAAATTCTTTCCCGCACAAAGGACTAACTTTTTGAAAAGGCACATTAGTAATTTCCAGCAAAAAGACCATGAAACATTTTATGAATGCTGGGAGAGATTTAAAGATTTGCTTCTCTCTTGTCCTCATCATGGATTTGAAACATGGAGAACCATTAGTTTCTTTTACGAAGGGTTGTCTCCATAGTTGAAACAATTTATAGAGACTATGTGCAATGGTCTATTTTTGGAAAAGCAACCCGATGAGGCATGGGACTATTTAGACTCTCTCGCAGAGACTGCACAATTATGGGATACAGGGGATAGAGTGAACAAACCTTTACCTAAGCCTACTAGCATTGGACATGGGGGCCTTTATAACCTTAGTACTCAGGATGATATTCAGGCTAAAATGGCAGCCCTTACTAAGAAGGTAGAGGAAATTGAACTTAGAAGGATTGAACCCGTCAAGACCTTAGAACATAACAGTGAGTGTTGTAGGATTTGTGAGATGCCTGGTCATCTCACCACTGATTGCCCCATAATACCCGCATTCAAGGAAGTCTTGCATGATCAGGCCAATGTTATGAATACATATCAAAAATCTTTTAATAATCCTTTTTCGGATACTTACAACCCTGGATGGAAGAACCATCCAAATTTCAGGTGGAGGAATGACCAACCTCAACAAGTATATAACCCAACTCCTCCACCTCCGCACCCTCATTATGCACATGCACCCCCTCAAAAATCCAGTCTCGAAGAAATTTTGCAATCTTTCATGCAAGGTCAAGCTAAAATCAATGATGAATTAAGAAATCAACTGACAACGCTGACCACTGCTTTAAGTGCTCAAGAGAAAGGCAAGCTACCAGCTCAACCACAACCTAATCCTCAAGTCTATGGCGGTAGCAATGCATCATCTTCAACTTTGCATAAAGAACAAGCAAAGAGTATAATAACTTTGCGAAGTGGAAAGATTATTGACCGACCAGTCCCAGAACAAACACAAGTCATACCTGATTCTGACCCTCCCAAGACAAAAGAAAAGGATAACGAAGAAACTGAAGCACCAACATCTATTGAAAAAATCAAATGTCCTTTTTCTGCACCATTTCCACAAAGATTAAAGCCCTTGCAAAAGCTTGGACCAAATTCTGAAATTCTTGAGCTTTTTAAGCAAGTAAAAATCAATATACCTCTTCTTGATGCAATCAAACAAGTGCCTTCCTATGCAAAATTTTTAAAAGATTTATGCACTGTCAAGCGTCGTTTAAATGTCAAGAAGAAGGCATTTTTGGCTGAAAATGTAAGTGCAATTTTACAGCATAACATTCTCCCTAAATATAAGGATCCAGGTTGCCCAACTATCTCGTGCATCATTGGCAATTTTAGGATTGAGCGAGCATTGTTAGATTTAGGAGCGAGTGTAAATTTGTTGCCATATACGGTATATGAGCAACTCGGTTTGGGTGAGTTGAAGCCAACAACTGTGACCTTACAATTAGCTGACCGGTCAGTGAAGGTCCCTAGAGGGATTATCGAAGATGTGTTGGTCCAAGTAGACAAGTTCTATTTTCCTGTCGACTTTATCGTACTGGACACACATCCGGCTTCCAATTCACCATCTCAGATTCCAGTCATCTTAGGACGTCCATTCCTTGCAACTTCTAATGCATTGATCAATTATAGGAATGGTATCATGAAGCTTTCTTTTGGCAATATGACTTTGGAACTGAACGTCTTTAGTATAGGCAAACAACCCAGTGATCATGAAGAAAGTAAAGAAGTTGAATGGGTTGAAACCATTGCGGAAAAATATTTGTTAAAAGAAACATTTACTGAATCGGCCGACAATGGTTTGATAGATTGGTGTTCTGAAGGTACTGCTGATGATATGGTCCCACCTATTTTAGATAACTCGGATGTCATGATGGTCAATGGGTGGAGACCAAGAATAGAGGAATTTGAACAGTTGCCACCTCTAAAAGCAAAGATAGTACCATTCCATGAACAAACACCTAAGCTCGAGTTGAAACCTTTACCGAAGGAACTCAAGTATGCCTTTCTTGGATCCAAGGACACATTTCCTATAATCATCTCATCTGATCTGGATCATGCCCAAGAAAGAAAATTACTTGGTGTTCTAACGAAATATAAGGAAGCTTTAGGATGGTCTATTGCCGACTTGAAGGGGATTAGCCCTTTAATTTGCACGCACCGGATATATTTGGAGGACAATGCCAAAACCACAAGGCAAATGCAACGCAGGTTGAATCCTACGATGAGAGATGTGGTTAAAGCAGAAGTCCTCAAGTTGCTTGACGTGGGTATTATTTACCCAATTTCTGACAGTAAATGGGTAAGTCCTACTCAAGTCGTTCCTAAGAAGTCGGGTCTGACGGTAGTCAAAAATGAGCAGGGTGAACTAGTCCCAACTCGTGTTCCGACGAGTTGGCGCATGTGTGTTGACTACCGAAAATTGAATTTGGTCACTAGAAAAGATCACTTTCCCCTACCCTTCCTAGACCAAGTTTTAGAAAGAGTTGCAGGACACAATTTCTATTGTTTTCTCGATGGCTATTCCGGATACTACCAAATCGAGATTTCACCAGAAGATCAAGAGAAGACTACCTTCACTTGTCCTTTTGGCACATTCGCTTTCCGTCGGATGCCATTCGGGTTGTGTAATGCACCTGCAACATTCCAAAGATGCATGCTCAGTATTTTTGAAGACATGAATGAGAAATTTTTAGAAGTGTTTATGGATGATTTCTCTGTTTTTGGCGATTCTTTTGATGATTGTTTATTACATTTACAAGCTGTCTTAGCTCGGTGTATAGAAAAGAATTTGATACTGAATTGGGAGAAATGCCACTTCATGGTGCCAAAGGAAATTGTCCTAGGACATATTGTTTCATCGAAGGGCATGGAAGTTGATAGAGCTAAGATTGACTTAATCGCCAAGCTACCTGCACCCAAGATGGTTAGAGATGTTAGATCATTTTTGGGTCACGCGGGATTTTATAGGAGGTTCATCAAGGACTTTAGTGTCATAGCTCGACCATTATGTAACCTCTTATCCCTTGATACACCGTTCGATTGGACCGAAACCTGTCAAGATGCATTTGAAAAGTTGAAGTCTATGCTTAGCACTGCACCCATCGTGCGACCACCTGATTGGTCGTTACCTTTTGAGATCATGTGCGATGCTAGTGACTATGCGATAGGAGCTGTCCTAGGACAACGCAAGGATAATAAGCCATATGTCATCTACTATGCAAGCAAAACCTTAAATGATCCTCAAATGAATTACACCACCACCGAGAAGGAATTGCTGGCAGTAGTATTTGCATTAGACAAATTTTGCTCTTATATCCTTGGTGCTCCTATTGTTATCTTCACGGACCATGCAGCGCTAAAATATTTACTGGATAAGAAAGAGGCCAAACCACGCTTAATACGATGGATACTTCTACTCCAAGAATTTGACATCACTATCAAAGATAAAAAGGGAGTAGAGAATGTGGTTGCTGACCATTTATCACGGCTAGTTTTTAATGATTCAGTGCCACAGTTGCCCATCAAGGACTCGTTCCCTAAAGAGCAATTGTTTGCACTTTCTACTATGCCATGGTATGCTGATATTGTAAACTTTCTTGTCACGAACCGGATGCCGGAGCATTGGGGATCGAATGATAAGAATAATTTCTTGCGTGAAGTAAGGAGTTATTATTATGATGCCCCCTATTTGTTCAAGTATTGCAATGATCAAATCTTTAGAAGATGCATTCCGGATCATGAGATACAAAGTGTACTCTCTTTTTGTCATGCCAATGCTTGTGGAGGACACTTTGCATCTAAAAAGACGGCAGCTAAGGTGTTACAATGTGGTTTTTATTGGCCTACACTATTTAAAGATGCCCACGAGTTCTGTAGGACATGTGACCCATGTCAACGTGTTGGAAGTATAACTCGTAGGCAAATGATGCCTCTTCAGCCCATTACTGCTATTGAAATTTTTGACATGTGGGGCATCGATTTTATGGGCCCATTTCCACCGTCTTTTGGATATGAGTATATTTTAGTTGGCGTTGAGTATGTGTCAAAATGGGTAGAAGCTGTTGCCTGTACAACTAATGATCACAAACCTGTTTTGAAATTTCTTAAAGAAAATATTTTTTCACGGTTTGGGATGCCCAAGGTTATAATTAGTGATGGGGGAAAACATTTATGTAATAAGCCTTTTGAGATCCTATTACGAAAGTACGGTATCACTCATAGAATTGCAACTCCTTATCACCCGCAGACTAGTGGCCAAGTAGAGCTAGCCAATCGGGAGATTAAACGAATTTTAGAGAAAACGGTGAATCCATCACGCAAAGATTGGTCTTTAAAACTTTCTGACGCATTGTGGGCTTACCGTACTGCTTATAAAACTATTCTTGGTATGTCCCCGTATCGGCTAGTCTATGGAAAAGCATGTCATCTACCTGTTGAAATAGAGCATAAATCGTATTGGGCCATTAGACAATTAAACTTTGAACTGTCAGATGCTGGTTTCGCTAGAAAATTACAATTAAGTGAATTGAATAAAATTCGTCGGGATGCGTATGACAATGCTAGACTCTGTAAAGAACGAATGAAAATTAGGCATGATAACTCAATTCTAAGAAAATCTTTTGAACCTGCACAAAAAGTTCTTTTGTATGACTCTCGCTTACATCTGTTTCCTGAAAAGTTACGATCAAGATGGACAGGTCCTTTCATTGTAAAAACTGTTTTTCCACACGGGGCAGTTGAAATTGAAAATCCACAAGATGGCACAATTTTTAAGATAAATGGACAAAGATTAAAACCTTTTCTTGAGAATTTTGCAGATGAAGAGGACTCCTTTTCCTTGGAGGAGCCTTCTTATGACTGAGCATGACGGCCAAGGTACGTGTATATTAGTTAGAATTAAATTTTTTCTTTTATTTCTAGTTTTCTTCTTGTTGGGGGAATACGGTTTTCCCCCAGTAATACAATAACCCTGCCACCGGAAGACTACGCAGTCGACGACCCCGGACGACTGAGGTCGGCGCCCGACCCCAGAACGTCCGATCCCGGATCATCCGACCTAGAGGACTTCCGACCTCAAAGGCTGGTCTTTGTCGACCACCTGCCGCGGCCGTACCTCTCCGAGGTCCGGCCAAGGGCCATATCCTGCCACTGCCCCAGCATTTATTACACATGATCCCGGCAAATCCCCAGTTCACGCAACAATTAATGTGAATCTCCGGCCTACGCAACAATTAATGTGAATCTCCGGCCTACGCAACAATTAATGCGCGTGGCTCCTTTCATCTACAGATCCTCAGTTCTCCACGGCAAATCAGCTCGGCAGAGTCCTGTCCGCCATGATAAGTCTGACCCCAGCCTCACCGCCGACATCAATGCAATGATTCACCCGATCGCGTGACGGCTCAGGTCGTACGACGGCCTTACCTCCGACATCAGTGTAATTATTTACTTGTCCGTGCACCAGATCAAGCAACGTGCCGAGCTGTACGACGGCCTTGTCCGGTCACATCGCAGGTAAACCCCCCTATAAAAGGGAACCGTGCTTCTCAAGGGCGGGGGGGGGGAACAGAGAGGGAGAGAAAAAATACTACTGCTCCCATTTTCTTTGAACACTATTTTGCCCCCTCTGACTTAAGCATCGGAGGGCCGGTGCCGGAAGACCCGGCCACCGGCTTTTCTGCAGGCACCCCGACAGAGGACGCCGCCCGCCGATGCATCATCACTCCCTCGCGTCCGCCGACAGCTCCCCCTCCTCGACGGACGATCGCCCCCGGGTCCAATTTCCAGCAACAGTTGGCGCTAGAGGAAGGGCCCGAGTTGCGATCATGAAGTTGAGAAGTAAGGGAGCCTCCAACATCTCCCGGCGTCCCCCACAGAGTCCTGGACATTCCGTCCAGAATTCACCTGCTCCGGCTGACCCGGTTCCTCAGGTCCAGCCGGAGCAATTCAATGCCCTGGTGCAGCAAGTCCAGGCCTTGGCGGCCGCCGTTCAAGGCCTGCGACGTGAGGAGGCCTTACCAACGCTCCCCCCGCAGGCCCAGCTCTTGCCGGAGTCCCCTCCCAACGGTCCGGTCCCCCAGGGCCAGAATTTTCATGGCTCTTCAAGGGCCAACAATGAAGGGCGGACCTCCCCCCGGAGAGAGCTGCCTGGGGAAGGTCCCAACGGAAGACCCCAACCCTCTGAAGCCGAATCTGCCCCAGACCACCGTGAGCCGGAGCAAACCACGGCGACGGTTCCTCGGGTTGGGGAGCTCGATAGGAAAGTCGAGCACTTGGAGCGCCAGATTGAAGCTCTCCACAGCAAGAAGGCAAGACAAGATGGGGATTTTGAGTTCACCACCAAGTCCCCCTTTTCCCGCCAGATCGAGGATGAGCCGGTCCCCTTGAGGTTCAAAATGCCTCAAGTGGAGCCCTACAATGGAGTCACCGACCCCCTCGATCACTTGGAGAGCTACCGAGCTCTTATGGCCCTACAAGGATCCTCGGAGGCTGTGCTTTGTAAGGCCTTCCCGGCGACTCTTCGAGGGACAGCTCGACTCTGGTTTTCTGGGCTAAAGCCGAGCACAGTATCTTCCTTCGAGCAACTTGGCAGACAATTTGCCACCAATTTTGCCGCCAGCCGACGCCAACGGCGGACGTCAGATTCCCTCCTGGATGTCAAGCAGAAGGAGGGAGAGTCCCTGAAGGAGTATCTGGACCGCTTTACCGCCGCCACATGGGAAGTTCACGAGCTGGACCAGTCCATAGCCATGTCGGCTTTAAAGACTGGGGCCCGCTCTTATCGATTCCTTTTCTCTATCGAGAAGAGCTTTCCGGCCGACTTCACCGAGATGCTGGCCCGAGCTCGGAAGTACGCTAAGGCCGAAGAGGCTATCGCCTCTAGGCGAGGCGCAATCGAGCCCGCCTCAAGAAAGCAGAAGAAACGCCGCGAGGAGCGCGGCCGCCAAAGAAGCCGATCCCCTCGCCGAGAGAAGAATCTCCCCCGACTGAGAAGCCCGCCTCGGCAGCGGGGACAACCTCAACGGAGGACCTCACCACGACCAAGGTCCCCACCACGGCCTCGGACACACCCAGGGAGGTACGAAAATTACACCCCTGTCAACGCTCCCCGGGCCGAAATTTTGATGGAGATCGAAGGCCGGGATTTCTTCCGACCTCCACCTCCCATGCGGGATACGGGATTCCCGCGCAACCCCAGGAAGTACTGTCGCTTCCACCGAGACCGCGGACACGACACGGAGGACTGTATTCAGCTCCGAGACGAGATCGAGGCGCTTATTCGCCGTGGGGTGCTCAATCGGTTCGTTCGGAACCGACGCGAAGAAAGGAGGCCAGTGGAAAACGCAGCACCGTCCGAGAATCCGGATGACAACAGGCCCATCGCCGGCACCATCAATGTAATCGGAGAAGCCTCGGCGGGAGGACCAGCCCAAGGAATTTCCCCGAAGCGCCCGCGTACTGCTGAAGTCATTTCGTTCTCGGACGAGGATTTGGAAGGGGTTGAGACCCCTCACGATGACGCTGTGGTCATCTCCATGATTGTCAATAAATTCGATGTAAAACGTGTCCTAGTTGACAATGGAAGTTCAGCCAACGTTTTGTACTATCATGCCTACCAAAGAATGGGGTCACCAGAAGGACAACTCCGAAAAATTAATGCCCCACTTATCGGGTTTACCGGAGACTCGGTCCCGGTCGAGGGCGAGGTCAGCTCTCTTGTTACGGTCGGCCTCGCTCCTCGAGAAAGCACTGTGAGGACGGACTTCCTTGTGGTCCGTCTACCCTCGGCCTACAACGCCATCCTGGGGCGACCAGGGCTAAATGCCCTCCGAGCTGTGGTCTCGACCCGACATCTACTCATGCGATTCCCCACCAACCGAGGAGTAGGCGAAGCCCGCGGGGATCAGCTGGTCGCCAAGCAGTGCTACATGGCGGCTCACAGAGTGAAGCAGCCAAACGAGGCGCCGGCCCAGGCAACGGGTCCCTCGTTACCCATAGAAACCCTGGACGCAAGGGATAATCCCTGGAAGAAGCAAGTAGAGCCTGGTGAGCTGCTTGTTCAAGTTCCCCTACGAAAAAATCTTCCCGAGCTAACTGTGCAGGTCGGCTCCGGCCTTGGCGTCCGCGAGAGGGGTCACCTCATCAGCTTCCTGCGGGACAATACTGATGTCTTCGCCTGGTCGCCCGCTGACGTACCAGGAATTGACCCTGAGGTCATAGTCCATCGACTCCAGGTGAAGCCAACCAGCCGACCTGTGAAGCAGAAAAAGAGGGGCTCCGCCCCGGAACGACAACGGGCCGCAGCCGAGGAGGTAGACAAACTCCTCAAAGCCGGCTTCATCCGGGAGGTCTCCTACCCAGATTGGCTCGCCAACATAGTCCTTGTAAAGAAGGCCAATGGGAAATGGCGCATGTGCGTGGACTACACTGACCTGAACAAGGCCTGCCCGAAGGATAGCTTCCCCCTCCCAAGTATCGACCAGCTCGTGGATTCTACCTCAGGACATCAACTGCTGACATTCATGGACGCCTTCTCCGGATACAATCAGATCCGGATGGCGCCGGAAGACGAGGAGAAGATGGCCTTCATCACCGACAAGGGCACCTATTGCTACAAGGTGATGCCTTTCGGTTTGAAGAATGCTGGAGCCACGTATCAGAGGCTGGTCAGCCAAATATTTGAGGACCAGATCGGCCGAAATATGGAGGTCTACGTGGACGACATGCTGGTGAAAAGCCAAGCGGCGGAGCACCATGTGGCCGATCTCAACGAAACATTCTTCAAGCTCAGGAGGTACCGAATGAAACTCAACCCAGCAAAATGCGCCTTCGGAGTCACCTCTGGCAAATTCCTGGGCTTCATAGTGACCCAGCGTGGAGTTGAAGCCAACCCCGAGAAAATTCGGGCGCTGCAGGAGATGACGCCCCCAAAGACAGTCAAAGAAGTGCAGCGACTCACTGGACGGGTCGCCGCCTTGGGGAGGTTCGTCTCCCGATCGGCCGAGCGCTGTCTCCCCTTCTTCAAGATCCTTAAGCGGCCAAAGGACTTTCTATGGTCAGAAGAATGCCAGCGGGCCTTTGAAGAGCTCAGACGCCTTCTGGCCTCTCCCCCGCTGCTCACCAAGCCTCAGCGGGGCGAGGTCCTCTACTTATACTTGGCCGTTTCCCCGACCGCGGTAAGCTCAGTCCTGGTCCGAGAAGAGGACAAGCTCCAAAAGCCAATCTACTACATCAGCCGGGTCCTCAGGGATCCTGAGACCCGATATTCTAAACTTGAGAAGACAATTTTTGCCCTTATCATCTCGGCTCGGAGACTCCGCCCTTATTTTCAAGCACATACAATAGTCATACTGACCGACCAGCCTATGAAGCAAATATTGCAGAGGTCGGATCGTGCAGGGAGGATCGCCAAGTGGGCGGTAGAGCTCGGGGAATTCGACCTCGAATATCGGCCCAGGCCGGCCATCAAAGCTCAAGTTCTCGCCGACTTCCTTGTGGAATGTACCTTGCCGGACGACCCTGAGCCACCATCTGCGCCTATGGACGGAACCCCGAAGCAACCGTGGGTTCTATATTCGGACGGGTCTTCAGCTTCGGGGGGTAGCGGGGCTGGATTAATCCTCACCAGCCCAGACGGAGTGGTGGCCGAGCAAGCCTTCCGCCTCGAGTTCTCGGCCTCAAACAACGAGGCGGAGTACGAGGCGCTTATTGCTGGGCTTAAATTGGCGAAAGAACTGAAAGTGGAAGATTTGAAGGCCTTCAGCGATTCCCAGCTGATAGTGAGCCAAGTCCAGGGGGACTTTGAAGCGAAAGAGCTATCAATACAAAAGTATCTTCAAAAAGTGCGGGAACTTACGTCCGCCCTAGGCTCTTTCAACATCCAGCACATTCCCAGAGCGGAGAATCTCAGGGCGGACCTGTTATCCAAGCTAGCGACCTTCCGCATGAGCGAGCTTTCTAAGGAGACGACGCTCGAATATCTTCGGACACCCAGCACGGAGGAACCCGAACCCACCATGTGCATCGACTTCGAGCCGAGCTGGATCGACAGGCTCGTCCGTTATCTCCGGGACGGAACCCTCCCTCAAGATGAGATTGAGGCTCGCCGGATCAGGCGTCAAGCTCCACGGTATGTCCTATACGAAAATAGGCTTTATCGTCGATCATTCACTTCTCCCCTCCTCAGATGTCTCCGCCCTTCTGAGGCGGACTATGCCCTCCGAGAGGTCCATGAAAGAATTTGCGGAAACCACCTGGGAGGTCGGTCGTTAGCCCATAAGATCCTGCAACGAGGATATTACTGGCCCACCCTCCAGAAGGATGCGACGGACTTCGTTCGGAGGTGCTACCGGTGCCAGCGGAACGCCAACATCCAACGCCGACCTTCGGCCCTGCTGACCTCAATCACCGCCCCCTGGCCGTTTGCCTAGTGGGGAATCGACATTCTGGGACCCTTCCCTCTGGCAACCGGACAAAGAAAATTTCTGGTCGTCTCCATCGACTACTTCACCAAGTGGGTCGAAGCTGAACCTGTGGCTCGGATCACCGAGCATAAGATGCGGGACTTCGTGTGGAAGTCCATTATCTGTAGATTCGGACTCCCCCGTATCCTTATATCCGACAATGGCCGGCAGTTCGACAACGTCCACTTCAGAGAATTTTGCTCTGAGCTCGGCATCGACCACTGCTTCACCTCGGTCACCCATCCCCAGACAAATGGAGAAACTGAGGTAACAAATCGTACTATTTTGCAGGGACTCAAGGCCAGGCTTGACCGATCCAAAGGACAATGGGTTGAGGACCTGTACAACGTCCTCTGGGCTTATCGGACTACGTTCCGATTGCCCACCGGCGAGACCCCCTTCAACCTGGCATACGGCACGGAGGCTGTCATCCCACTGGAAATCGGCCTCCCTTCCCCAAGAGTGGAGCATTATGATCCTGACTCCAACTCTTCTCGGCTCAGAAACAACCTGGATCTCGTCGAAGAGACACGAGAGGTCGCCCGGGTCCGTATGGCAAGATACCAACAAAAAACGGCTCAATACTACAACTCTCGGGTCAAGCCCAAGCTCTTCAAAGTAGGGGACCTCGTCCTCAGGAGGGCCGAGGCCTCTCAGCCAACTGAGCAGGGAAAGCTCGCCCCGAATTGGGAAGGGCCGTATCAAATCGCCCGAGTACAACGATCCGGAGCATACAAGCTGAAATCTCTCGAAGGGACCCCCATTCCGCGAAGCTGGAATTCCGAGAATCTACGAATGTACTACCAATAAGACCCCTAGGGGTTCAAGACAACCAAAAACACGGATTCGGTCTCCTTTTTACATATGATCCGACCATTCCAATAATTACAGTTATCTCTTCTAACCTTGGGTCGTTTGTGATCCCCAGATTCCTCGGCCAAGGTCGGGATGCCTCGAGGCTCGACCGTAGAGTTCCAAACTTCCTTGACCTCGGGAAATATTGCAGGACAGCGGAGCACCGACCTGGCGCGCGATCCCTCGACTAAGGTCGAGATGCTCCGAGGGTCGACCGTAGAGTCCCAAACTTCCTCGACCTCGGGAAGCGTCGCAGGTCGGTAGCGCGTTCCCAGACCCACCGACCTGGCGCACGAGATCGGTAGCGCGTTCCCAGACCCACCGACCTGGCGCACGATCCCTCGACTAAGGTCGAGATGCCCCGAGGGTCGACCGTAGAGTCCCAAACTCCCTCGACCTCGGAAAGCGTCGCAGGTCGGTAGCGCGTTTCCAGACCCACCGACCTGGCACACGATCCCTCGACTAAGGTCGAGATGCCCCGAGGGTCGACCGTAGAGTCCCAAACTCCCTCGACCTCGGAAAGCGTCGCAGGTCGATAGCGCGTTCCCAGACCCAGCGACCTGGCGCACGACCTCCTGACTAAGATCGGATGCCCCGAGGTTCGACCGTAGAGTCCCAAACTCCCTCGACCTCGGGAAGAGTCGCAGATTGATGGAGCATCCCCAAACCCCCTCAACCTCGGCGGGCGCCATAGGGCTCATGAGAAGCCCGAGCTCCTCAAAAGTCAAAGAATGACTCCGGAAGTTGGCGAGGAGATAAGGCCACCTACTCTGATACGAGGGGCGCAATTTTGGAGACACAAAAGGTACATCCTATTTGATGCTCGTCTTGTTATATTTATCTACGTATTGACAATGAAACCCCGATTGAAATCGGGACCTTAATCTGGCCAAGGTCGGATTGCTTCTACAAGTCGGTGTAAGATTAATCTCCCGTTGACCTTGTGCATGCTTCGTCTACCGACGATCTCCACCACAACTCATATAAACCCTTATGGGCAAGGGCCAAATTCAGCCCCCATGCCCAGGCTCCGACGTCAACCTGTGAAGATAACCTCAAAGGCCGAGGTGTTCCTTACAGGCCCCAATCCCGCTCGCCTGAATCTCGGCAGAGTCCGAGGGCAATGACTGCGAAAAATCTGGCGACGATGTGACTATTGGCCTAAGCTCCCCTTTGGGGGACAACTTTCTTACGGGCCTGCGCCCCAAGAGCCAGGCCCAAAAGCTTGGCCGAGCACCTCGGTGGCGACCTATGTAGGTCTAGCGCAACCCCACTTGGGGGCCCGAAGCCCGAACCCGGAGCCATGAGAACCTAAAAGCCAAACTTGGCAACCTCTGCGACCTACGAATCCGAGCTACAAGACTTGGTGAAATTTCCTAAAGTCTAAGCTCGGAGCCCCCCCTAGCTAGCGTAATCAGAGTTCGGACACTTATACACACCAGAAGAAAGGTAAGACATAGCCAAAGAACATGTCTTTATTAATATTATCCGAAGGCTCGGATACGAAGTCGAGAGTCGGCAGAAGTACCGACCTCGTTTCCGAGTGAAAAAGACAGAGAAGAAGAATAAATGTAGAAGTGAAAGAAAAAGCTTTCATTGATGAAACGCCAAAAGGCTAAGTACAAAACTAGAAGCCGGCCTTTTACAAAGTTGTAGGCCGACCTCGTTTACAATGAACAAAGAAAAAACCAAAGTCCTAAGAGGTGGCGGCTTCATTAGCATCACCCTCGTCGTCTACAGGAATGACCTGCGGGTCTTCAGTAGGCGCGGGCTCAGGGTCTGCAGCGGGCGCGGGCTCAGGGTCTACGGCGGGGGCCTCGGCTGGCGCCGCGGGAACAACCTCGCTGGTTTCACGAGGTATGGCCTCCGCCCTCGCCGGTTCAGCTGCCTCGGCTTCGACCTCAGCAAGGTCCTCCTCGGACACGAGGGCAGCGGGGATATCGTCGTCGTCGTCGTCGGGGCCGTACCCGAACCTCATCCTCGGACGGACCGTCGAGAGGTCGAACTGGGGGCATATCCGGGCCATCTGCTTCCGAAAGTTGTCAAAGCCCTAGAGGAACCCGTCCACAGTCTCCTCCTCTAACATATCGCGGAACTCTTCTGACTCCTTGAAGAGTTCCATGGCGTTCTCGGCCCGCTCGAGCGCCCTCTTCTCCCGGGCCTCGAGCTGCTCGATCTTGAGGCGGAAGACCCCAGCCTCATACTTCAGACCCGCGACCTCAGACTGGGCCTCCCCCAGGCGCGCCTCCGAGGCACGCAGGGCCGATTTCGTCAACGAATGGGCGGCCCTCTCCTCTTCGAGCACCTCGACCATGGCGAGTCGCCCGGCCTCGGTGGCTTCCCTTCGCGCTTCGGCTTCGGCCAGCGCGGCCTCCAGCTCAGTGACCCTCTTCTTGGCCGGCTCCAACTGCCGGCTGAGTCGTCGAGTCTCCGCCTGACAACTTTGGGCAATAAACACCAGGGAGTCGACTTCATGGATACGCTGCAAAAGAGGAAAAAAGAAGAAGAAAGCAGCTATAAGTAAAAAGCAGGCAGTGTATGCATAAGTTAGTAGCCAATGAGAGGTTAAGGCAATAGCTCACCCGAACAGTATTACAGTAGGTACTGTCGATGATCTCTTCCAGCGACGCCCTCCGAAACTCGGCCCGGTCCGCTGGAAGCATGGCGTGCCGACATACCGCGCGCACGGTATCGGCATCGTGGAAGGCCGAGCTCCCCTCAAGGATTGGGGACCCCGGCTCGGCTGACCTCCCCGCCTGATCCCTCGGGGAGCTCGGCTTGCCCGAGCTGGGGACCTCGGGGCCCCTGCTCGGCCCGGGCTCTGAAGGCCGCAGTCGGATCACCATCGGTCCTCCCCGCTGGGCGACAGGGGTAGAACGGAGTGGGGCTGCCGAGCCCGTATCGCCGGTATCTGGCGCCCGCCTTCGGGCGTCCGCAGAGACCCCCGCTTCCGGGCCTCCCGTCCCGGCCGAGGTGGAAGCAGCGGCCGACTTCGACTTCTTCCGGGGCTGAGGGATGGCCCCGCCGGCCTCAGCCTCCCGCCTCTTCAGCCGAGAAAAGAGGGATGTGCTGCTAGTCGGCATGTGGGGGATGTCTGAAACCAAAAAATTTTTCGAGTGTCAGACCAGTGTTAGCGAAAAGAAGAAATAGGTAAAAATAGGACGAGACAACTATTCTTACCCTCGGGGCGCGCCGAGCTCAAACCCACGCTCGCCAAGGCGCCCTCCCGTAGGAGCTCGGTTAGGTTGAATCCTTTCCCGAGGGCCCGTAGGGAGTCCAAGACCCTCAGCTCCCTCCCCGAGGGATCGGAGAGCCTGTTGAGAGTCTTCAACCGAGGATGCCCCCACCTCGGGTTGAACCCCCACGGCACCTCAGATGCAAGAAAGAAAAATTTCTCCTTCCACTCATGAATAGAGGAAGGGGCACCCTGGAAGAGCGACATACCACCCCGAAAGGCGAAGTATAGCCACTCTGCATCCGCCGGATTTTTCTTTAATAAAAAATACCGGCGGAAAATGCTCACCGAGATCGGAATCCCATGCGCGAGGCACAAGGACAAGAACCCGATGATAGTTCTCCACGAGTTCGGAGCAAGCTGTGCTGGGACGAGTTGATACTCCACCAGCAAGTTGTTCACAAACTCGTGAACAGGGAACCGCAGGCCGGCCCAGAGCGTCTCGCGGTAAATCGCGATCCGACCTGGGGGCGGCCGCGTCACCCTGTCTTCCGGCCCTGCAGTTTCGAGATGAAACCCGGGCTGGAAGAAGAACCGGGAGCGGATTAACTCCAGCTCCTCCCTCGATAAGCTTGACCCTACCTCCTCCGGACCAAGACCCATTTTTTCAGAAAATTGAAGTAAACTAAAAGATGAGAGGAGTAGGTAGGAGAAGAAGGGAAACCCTAAATAACACGGGGCAAGAACCTACGGAAAGAGTTGCCGGAAACCACTCCGGGGACCGTCGGCAAAGTATCGTTGGGAGAGAGAATGGAGGTAGGGACGACAAAAGCAAAGGGCGACCAAATAGGACTATTAGGGCAGACTCGAGGGGCTTATATAGACCCCCCTGACGGCCCGGATTGGCGGGCTTAGTTTTCATCCCCCATCCAGATCGCGCCAAGTGTCAACCTCGGAACCCGAAGCACCGCATTCACTCCGGATCAATATCCCGGGTACGCAACCGAGGCGCCGTCCCATCGGATCTCACGGCCTCATCATAGGCCCACTAAACCGGATCACCTTAAAAGACGAGCGGACATCACCTCCGCTCCCTTCATTTAATAAGCCTCAGGGACACGTGGAGCGCCGAGATAACCCCAGCCTCCCAGATCGTTATTCCGCCAATACGAAATCGGAAACGTCCGACCTCAAATCATGCCACGTGCTCATTTCGAAGCGCAAAACGGCGTGCCTATTTAAGGAGGCGGCTTCGATTATAAGGTCGAGGCGCCACCTCATCGGGCCCGGGGAGCCTCGTTATGAGCTCGCCGTACAAAGCGATCTCGGAGATCTAAACGGCGTAATCATCATCATGGCTGCTTCGAGATACGTAAGGGTGCAGACCCCGTCATAAGTCCGCTGTATAAAGCGATCTCGACGGGCCAAAGGGCGCAGCCCACGCCATAACTACCTCGAAATGCCTAAGGGCACGGACCTCATCATAAATCCACCACATGAAGCGACCTCGAAGGTTCAAAAGGCGCGGACTTCGTTACAGAAGCTTTAGGGGTGCGGGCGTGATCCCCTTCGACCTCGATAACCACGATAACAACTTCTACTTCCCACGTCCGAGCCTGCAGCTCGAACTCGGAAGTCGGGGGGTAGTGTTGAAGGAATACGGTTTTCCCCCAGTAATACAATAACCCTGCCACCGGAAGACTACGCAGTCGACGACCCCGGACGACTGAGGTCGGCGCCCGACCCCAGAACGTCCGATCCCGGATCATCCGACCTAGAGGACTTCCGACCTCAAAGGCTGGTCTTTGTCGACCACCTGCCGCGGCCGTACCTCTCCGAGGTCCGGCCAAGGGCCATATCCTGCCACTGCCCCAGCATTTATTACACATGATCCCGGCAAATCTCCAGTTCACGCAACAATTAATGTGAATCTCCGGCCTACGCAACAATTAATGTGAATCTCCGGCCTACGCAACAATTACTGCGCGTGGCTCCTTTCATCTACGGATCCTCAGTTCTCCACGGCAAATCAGCTCGGCAGAGTCCTGTCCGCCATGATAAGTCTGACCCCAGCCTCACCGCCGACATCAATGCAATGATTCACCCGATCGCGTGACGGCTCAGGTTGTACGACGGCCTTACCTCCGACATCAGTGTAATTATTTACTTGTCCGTGCACCAGATCAAGCAACATGCCGAGCTGTACGACGGCCTTGTCCGGTCACATCGCAGGTAAACCCCCCCTATAAAAGGGAACCGTGCTTCTCAAGGGCGGGGGGGGGAACAGAGAGGGAGAGAAAAAACACTACTGCTCCCATTTTCTTTGAACACTATTTTGCCCCCTCTGACTTAAGCATCGGAGGGCCGGCGCCGAAAGACCCGGCCACCGGCTTTTCTGCAGGCACCCCGACAGAGGACGCCGCCCGCCGACGCATCATCACTCCCTCGCGTCCGCCGACAGCTCCCCCTCCTCGACGGACGATCGCCCCTGGGTCCAATTTCCAGCAACACTTCTTATTTTGTAGGTCTTCTTTTTTTGAAAATCAACAGCTCAAGGTATTCTTCTTCTCTCTATTATTTTCTCTATTGTCTCTCATATATAGTTTTCTTGCATTTTTTTTACATTGAGGACAATGCAATGTTTAAGTTGGGGGGAGGAAAATTTTGATCCAAAAAAAAAAAATAAATAAAAATAAAATAAAATAAAATAAAAACTTGTTTTTGCATTTGATTTATTCTATTGCTTTCTTTTCTGAGCAAATGCACATGTATTTTCATATTGAGTTTGTGCAACTATTAAGGCAGGAACACATGCATACTATGATTGATCAGAGACCTATTATTAGATCCCCACACGTGTACTTAATGACAATAGGAAGGCCTCAGGAGTTCATATTTGTTAACTGCATTTTTGTTAGCCTTATCCATAAAAGAAGTATGAGTATCCTTGTTCGTACCATAAGGTTCAGGATTTGGTTTTCACATAAAGATAGAGGTTAAATATTCCGACTAGATTACTTAGGTGCCTTATGATCCGACTTTGGTTGACCTATAGTCACGATGCAGTCACATATATAATAAAAAATATTTATATGGTTCAGTCTACCATTTCTTTTCTTGCATAATTATTATTCAAAGAAAAAAAAATACTTATGATGACAAGTCTGGCCTCGTGGCGTAGTCTAGTTCGAGTAATTAAGTCCGAGAGGTGTTTCACCTAATGTCTTGAGCCAACTGGATCGGGGGTCATTGACTGAAAGCTCGCTACATGGACCTTACTAAAGCCTAATGGGGTTGGATAGCTGTAGTTGTCATGTGTATTGAAAGAAAAAAAAAATGAAATAAAAATAAGCATGAATGAGTTGGTTAGGCTGAACCTAGTGACATGTGGTAATGGCTGGTTTGACTCCATTGTATTGGACCTCTGTGTACCCGGGTTGTTTAGTTGAGATTGATAGCTCTTTCTTTATATGCGAACCATTCTTGACAAATTTAGACAACAAATGATATTCTGAAAATTTGATGGATCAGGTTCTAATAAAGTGTAGAAAATATTTGTGGACTTGAGTAGTGCACCTAAAACTCAGGCGGTGCTCTGTTGTGGTGGAGGTATTAGTACTCTGAGAAAGTCAAGCGGTTTGATGCACACTACACTTTTATATTTCCTTGCCTTGACAGTTGCCATGCTTGAAAATATATATCAATTAATTACATGTGTATTAGCTTAAGATTTATTTCATATTTCTATTAGAATCTCATGTCATATCATTCATAATGTTTGTGGGTAGCATCCCTGAAAACCCTCACGAGACAACACTCGTCCACTAGGGTAACCTAGGGGTTTAACGGCTTGTTGCACGTGCTAAGTGCAATCGTGATTCCTACGAAAGTGAGTATTTATCTTAATTTTATGCAATTAGTTCTAATAAAACATCAAAGGATGAACCAACACTTTTTGTACTCTCATGTTATTATTTACTCTGAATTGCTAGAGACTAGCAATAAGCTAGTTGGGGGGTGTGATGAGAGCACAAAAGTGCGATCTACACATCACTTAAATTAGTATTATTGCTAACAAATAATGATAGAAGTGCTGTATTAATATTATATTTTTGTGGGGTGCAGGTGATCGGAAATCAAAGTTAAAATGCACATTGGGTTTAAAAAGATGCATCATAGTAGGTGACTAGTCAACCACATGAGGTCAGTCCCAGTTGCAGCCACATCCAGCAGCAGCATGTCCTCCCCATTTCGACTAAGTCCATTTGAAGGAATCCTGCACACATCCGTGCTTCAGCCGAGCCCATATCACATCGTCCACGAAGCATTCAGCGTCCCGAGTCCAACATCCGGCCGTCCGTGGCGATTCCGCCGCATCCCAGCGCGTGTGATCAGCTCCCAGCATCCACCACGATTTTCAGCCTTCACCAGATCCCGCAGGAGTCCCAGATCTCAGCTTCCTTCCGCTTCTCCCGCAAGTCAGAGCATACATCCCAGTTCTCCCATGCATCTCAGCATCTGCGATCCTCCGCGTCCGAACCAGCTTCCGTTCCAGCTTCTTCGGAGTTCCAGCCACATCAGCTCCCAGCCTTCCGTCTTCCTCGCAGTCTCCGTGTCCCAGCTCCATCTCAAGCTCATCCGTTTGCTACCCAACCTCCCAACATCCTGCAGCCGTCCGCGTTCGAAGATCCCGCATCCCAGCAAAGTCCCGGCCGTCCGCGTGCAAAAATCCACCGCGATCTAGCCTCTCCCAGACATCCTGCGTCCGTGATCTCAGCGTATGCATCCTAGGTTCTTCCAGTTTCCAGCATCCGCGTGCATCCCGCGAAGATCGCGATCCATCCACGTCCGAGCTTCTCGCGTCCGGGATACTCGGCATCTCCACGTATTTCGGGAGATCAGGGACTCATCGCATTTTAAAAGGAGGGCTCTCTCGGCTGGGAGGAGGTATCCCTCATTCGGAAGAAAAGAAGAAACAGAGGAGGGCCCTCTGTCAAAAGAAAAAAAAAAGAGAAAGGGAAACAGGGCCTCCCCTGTTTCCGAAAAGAAAAAAGAAAGAAAGGAAAAGGGGAAAATGAAAGGGGGACTAATTTTTAAAATGGGTGGCTAATTTCTTAGGGAGGGAGATGGATGAACCTTTGATGTATTGCTCTTTGAAGTAAACTCTAAACTTTTGCTTTCAATGGTTTATATTTATTAATATGTTCTTGATCCATGCGTAGTTATTTCATAGATAGATCTTTAATGGATTATGATTATTGATATATGGATTGCTTTAGTATTTGATTCGTCGTAAACGTAGAAAGCACGATGGATGCTTAGAAATTGAGTTCATATGTTCATGAAACATATACCATGATTAGATCTATCCTACATTTAATCTTTAATCAAGAACCATAGAGTTTATTCCTTGGATGCAATATCATCAAGGGGGATTCCAGATCCCTACCATTTTTATTTCATTGAATTGTGTTTATTATTCTCTGCATTTTAAATTTCTGAAAACCAAAACATCATTTTAATCCACAAATTTATTTAACTGAAAATTACATCTAAAAATTACGCTAATAATCTATAGATCGTTCCCTGAGGATTCGACCTCGGACTCCCGAGATTTTACTACTTGTGCGATTCTCCTGCACTTGGGAGAACAATTTTAATTTTGCATCAGTCTTAGTGTATAAAAGAACCATAAACTCTTGTAAATTTTGTAGGCATCTAAGATTGTTACTATTTCGGTTCTTGTAACTCAGACTGAGTGCATTATTGCCCATGTAAATGTTTGAATGCAGCATGTTTCCATTTCACTTCAATTGATAATCAGTTGTTATAGTTCATCAACATTGCTTACTGATATACAATTAATGGCAGTTGAAGCAGAGCATTTTGTTAGATGTATGCCCTATAAGCCAATTTGGCTGACACATTGTTGATTCTAGGGACATAATTTTGTACTTGACTATTTATTATTGAATAAATAAAAGGCATCTTTTCATTCATATTGTTTATGTGTCTATGAATCGTCCAAGAAATTAATAAGATGATGATACATATTCTCAATAGTTGAGAATTTGAGCCATGTATCATTGGTGATTAATTTCTAAATGCTCCTGATCAATGGATCATCACGAGGACGGTGATCGATCCGATCAGTGCACAGATCACTTTCCTTCTGGATGGACGAGACTTGAGTCCACAGTGTAGGGACACTGAAGTGATAGTGCAGGTGCTTGTTAGAGAACAAGGGTACTGAGCGTGACCAAGACAAGAAGTCACTTGGATGTCTATCCACTCGTCAGTGACTTGTTTGATGTTGCAGTAGTGTGACTGATCCTTTGACCTGCGGTGCTTCGGCTACTCACAGTGAGGTTATTGTAGTTTGACTGCACACATACATGGTCTCTAGCCATATGGGTCCATGCAGTGTAGATTGGCTGCAGTAGGTTCACTGTAGGAGTAGGGTATGCACCTATAAGGAATCTATCGACCTTGATAGAAGAGGAGTGATCCTATGTGATTTGTTAGACTGAGTTCTAAGACCTTGGCCAGGGCAGTAATATAAAGTGGAAAAAGAGTTTTCCACTATCGAACTCAAGTCGAATAAATCTTGACATATGACAGACGATGGGATTTGACGAGTTGTCCATGACCTCCGTCCTGTAGGGATCCACGATAGTAGGACTGTATCACATGTTAACTGCACCTAGAGGTTCATCATTCCATTCTGCTGGGTAGCCACTACATGCTGCTAGGTGTCACTGGTGGATGGTGGGACTCACAGGGATTATCTCGATGATCGATAAACCCTAATGAGTTGAGTTGGAATCGTTCCAACCCATTGAAAGGAGTTTTCAATGATATAGTGATAGAGATCACAATATATCTCACTACCAGTCAGAATAGAACCTATGGGGTCACACACACTAGAAGTATTAACCGATCCGATGGTTGAAAAGTGATTATGAATCACGAGTAATCAATTTGATTGATAAGAAGTTGAAGAAGGAACAAAGGGGATTAATTAATTGGACTTGAAACAAGAGTCCTACTTCGGGTAGGATTCCTAGAGTCCTAATTGGATTAGGACTGGGAATCCTAATTGGAGTAGGACTAGGATTCCTACTTGGAATAGGATTCCTACAATCCTAATAAGATTAGGAATTTTGAATCAAAATCGGATTCCTACTTGAAGTAGGATTCCTAGAAATCCTAATTGGATTAGGACTTCAGATTCAAATAGAGTCCTAATTGGATTAGGACTAAAATTAAATACATCCTAATTGGATTAGGATTCCTTAAGTCTAAATTAATTATTAATCTAATGAATCAACATGACTCCTAATTGGATTAGGATTGAAGAGTTCAATTGAGTCATGGTTCATTCAAGTCCTAATTGGATTAGGACTAGCATAGATTGAACCCAATTTGGCGAATCCTAATTAGATTAGGATTAAACCATGAGAGAGGCACCTAATCCTCTTTGAAAGAGGATTAGGTTAACCAAGTAAGAGGGACATCAGCCCCTCTCCACTTGGCTAGGGCGACATGAAGAGCTAGGGCCGGCGCCCCTTCTTTGGTAAGTTATCATGGAGCTCCTAATTGTTAGGAGCTCCACTCACTTTAAAAGGAGGACTAGGGCCGGCCCCCCTCGAGATTGAAACCTCTCTTCCTCCAAGCCGTGGCCCTCTCCTTTCCCTTGGTGTTCAGCCGCAAGCAAGGTGCAAGCAAAGGAGAGCTTGGCGACATCCCTTCTTCCTCCTTTTGGCTTCAACGCGTGTGAAGAGAAGAAGGCTGCGAAGGGCTTTGATCTTCTTCCTCTTCTTCATCCTTCTTCTTCCTCCTCTCAAGTGCAATCAAGAGTTGATTGAAAGAGAGGACATCAGCCATCAAAGCTATCTCTGCAAGGGAGCTAGCACCCCGGTGAGATAGAGAGCTTGGATCGGATCCTGCTTCGTGTGGATACCCGTAGAGGCCGGACGTTTGAACGGCTTCAAGCGAACCCTCTTCCAAAACCACGGATTTGCGGTGATCATCTACCCGCGCAAGGTGAAGATTTGATCTTCCTAATAGTTCTAAAAGTTTTAATTCTTACCTAATTACGAAAGGTCTCGAAACAACGTTCATGCGATGAACGTCGATCCCGCACATGCCTCTTCCGCTGCCATCTGATTTAATTTTTGAAATATCAGCAGCATGGGTGGGTTCCCAACACATTTTAGTGCTTAAGTTACTTTATGATGGACATGTGACACCACTTCTTAAGATCCTGTTAATGGAGATGAATTGCTGGATCCTATTAGGTCAGAATTAATGATAACTCAGAGGATCTGATTCAAAGTTTTTAAACCCGAGATGGTGAAAGTGCAAAGCAGTAAAAGTAGAGGGGTGAAACTGTAATTTTCCAAGATTTTAATAGGTTTCTGATAAATGGTTTCGCATGAAATGGATCTATCTCATGAAAAAAAGATTAAACATTCTCAATCTTTAAAATTTTTCACAGAGAAGTTTTTAAGTAATTCAATGTCAATGTTAAAATTCAAGAACCCATAATGATCGAAAAATGCATGTCCTATGAGTTTTTATCTCTTTTCCACGATGAAGGGTTTTTCTGTAGACGTCTTGTGGTTACATGCCTCAATGTAAAATGGAGTTGTTGAAATGAAAAGCCAAAATCTTTTGGACGTATCTCATGTTTTTTTTCTTTTGATAGGAATGTCCCAATTTCTTATTGGAGTGATGTCATTTTAACTGCATACTATCTAATTAATAAGGCTTTTTCATCTATTGTTAGGTAATGGGAGCTCCATTCTAGTGTTATATCCTAAACTACCTTGTCAATAATCAACGTGTCTTTGGTTGTGTCTGCCTCGTGGATAATCCTAGTCCATTAAGAAAGAATTACATCCTAGATCCTTCAAATATATTTTTCTACTATGTTCATGCTCACTAAATGGATATGGGTGTTATGATCTTATCTCCCTTAAAAGGCATATCCCTCTAAATGTCACCTTTCATAAAGATATTTTTACATTACTTTGAGAAAGGTCATTCTACTCATGAAGTTAGTAATAAAACTATAATTATTCCTCCTATACTTTCTTTACTACTTGATGAGCTATCTACTATGTCTTATGGAGTCTCCTCAAATGATTGCTTAGATTAGGAGGAAGAAGAACACGGCATTCGAAGACAAGGTATCAGTCGACATCTCAGCTGGAAACACAGGTGCAGAGTATCAATTCTACATCTATTTTTGTAACTGATAATGATTTGTCCAATGCTCTTCCAAAACTAAAAATATCCCTGTATCTCTCATCCTATTTCTAATTTTGTTTGGTTCGACTCACTCTCTCCAGTTTATGAGTCTTTCGCTGTTGCACTCTTTGATCTACTCCTAAGAATTTTCAGGAAACTCTCTCACATCTTGAGTAGAGAAGGCTATGATAGTTGAGATGGAAGAACTATACAAAAAAGGAGCATAGGATTTATTTAGAAACTTTACCTGAAAAAAACAGATAGTTGGATGTCGTTGGGTGTATATATTTAAGTATAAAGCAATTGAGATGTCCAAAAAATGGCTTACAGCCAAGGACTATACTCACAGTTATGGTATAGATTACTTCAAAACATTCTAATAGCAATTCTTAACTTTCTTCAAATTGTTATTTCAGTAGTTGTTAACCATAAATGGTCCATGTTTTATCTTGATGTGAAGAATGCTTTCTTGCATGGAGACCTATGCATGCAAGGAGCTTTATATGGATCCACTGCCAAGCTTGTTCTCTCCTAAAGGGTTAGAACTTGGGTATCAGCTGAAAAACCACTTTATGGATTGAAACAATTTTCACATGCCTGATTAGACGAATTCAGTCATTCTTTAGTTGACTTCAGATTTAACAGAAGTCAAGCTAACCACTCTCTCTTTATCGAGAAGACTTCTCATGATATAATTTTTTTATTGTACATGTTGAAGATATTATTTTCACAAGAGATGACCAAGTCGAGATCGATTTTTTAAAGAAATTCAATTTAAGGTCAAAGATTTAGACCAACTCCATTATTTTTCAAAAGTTTAGGTTTATTGCAAGAAAGTGGCAGTTCTCTCATAGAGAATAGTAAGTCATAGACCTGAAGGCACTAGAAGGCCATCTTAAAGTTGTATGTTGGCCAAGGGAATTTTCTACTTGATCTGAAAATTTATTTCTGACTAGTAGGATGGCTGGCAAATTCAATAATTACTTGACCTGATATTACTTATGTAGCTGGTGTAGTTCGCCAAAATATGCACAGTTTTCATGCTCCTCATCTTGAAGTGGCATATTGGACTTTTAGATATATCTGAAAAGAACACCTGGTCAAGAAATATTCTATAGTGCAGGAGGGCATTAAAATGTTTGGGAATATTCAAATGCTGACTAGGTAAGGTATTCTTATGATAGAAGATCTACATCTAAATATTGTGCATTTGTGGGGAGAATTTAGATACTTGGGAAAGCAAGAAAGTTCGTAGAAGCCACGTCATGCAAAAGAAAAATATAGAGCTATTGCATGATCTTTTGCATTAGCCACATGTGAGTTATGATAGAATTCCCACATTAGTAAGTGAGAATGAGTCCTATATGATAGCCAAATTGCCATGTACACCGCAACAAAGCGGGTTTTCGCTGCGATGACTGCAAATATTGAAGTAGATTGTCACTTTGTTCAGAAGAAAGTTGCCAACTATAAGGATTTTTTTTTTTTGTACCACATGTTGACCTAGCACCCAACTTGCAGACGTGCTTGCTAAGTTTCTCTGACAAATCTGTTGAAGTATAACGTTGTTGAGCTTGAAACAATTGATATATGCTCCAACTTGAGGGAGAGGTAGAAGTGTTGATAAAATAGAATTTAAACCATGTACTAATACTTGTTAGGCTATTTGCTGTCTTATTTACTTGTTATTGGGTCTTTATTGGAGGACCTATGGGCTCAAGCTTATATTATTTTGACCAATCAGTGATTAGGAGCAGAAATATTTTGGTCTTGCAAAAACAATTAGGGGGTTTCAATTGATTCTTTCCAGAGGCAGGCCTTTAATTTGGTAGATAACATCGATGAAGCTACTACGAAAGCTATGAACTTGGAAATGGAGAACAAATTGAAGAAATGACCTTAAATCTTTGTGTATTGTCTCCTAATCAAATTATTTGGAATTCAAAAGTAAAAGAAATCATTTATTCTATTAATAGTGGCCAAATTGGTATACTACCCAATCATTCTCCTATTGTCACGGCTGTAGATGTAGGTCTTTTAAGATATACCACAACCTTTAACGGTGGCTCTGATGGGTGGTTTCGCCATCTTTTTTTGCCCTATATAGCAGCCAAACCACTTTTTAACAAGAACAAATACTAGATGCATCAATAGGACCGTATATGTGGCATCCTTGTCCCCCCCCCCCAAACTTTCCTTCTATAACAGCTCCTATTGTTGATGTATACAACAAAATTTTAAGTCTTGGCAGGATGGAGGGCATCGCAGCCATCCCATCTTATTTCTATAAGAAAATGGGATCGAGACAGAGCTAGAACTTTGAACCCATCCATATAGAGAAAGAAAGAAAGAAAGGAAGGAGAAAAAAGAAGAAAAATAAAAGAAAGAAAGAAGCAAATTAAGGAGTACTAAAAAGAAAGAAGAAGAAAAAGAAAAGAAACAAAGATAAGGAAAAAAAAAAAGAAAGAAAGAAGGAAAAGGAAAGAAAGAAAAAAAATAAAAAAAAAAAGAAGGAAAAAAAAAGGAGAGAGGAAGATAGAGGGTACATATGGGGTCTAAAACAGAACAACTTGCTAGAACAAGATATAATAGTAGGGCATTCCATTCCATGAAAAAATCGATTTAAAATCTCGGTATAAAAATTAGAATGTTATATTATTAATTGTTAAGTATAGTAATAATGATTACATAGCATGTGCCCAACGGAATTCGTGAATGGATAGAATAGAAATTGGTCATAAGATCTTCTGAGGTTCTATTTTAGTGGCCTAGGAGGGATGGGATTATACGAGGGTTTGATCCTTTAGTCTAAAACAGTAGTCAATTATATAACATATGCAAATCAAGAAAAGCAAGAGTTGAGTTGCTAAAGCTACATGATGGCATGATAAGATGCACCATGAATTGGCGGCATCAGAAGTTAAATCAATGCCAAAATATTGATCACTGACTGATGGCAGAATTTATGGTCGTAAATTTTATGTCAGATCATCAATGCGGTACAGATTTGAATTAGTGCGACTTAATATTGTGCCTGCATGATGTGGGCTCTGCATCAAATAGGACTAGAATTGGTTCCATAAGCATTAACACTCTTTAAGTGTCAACTAATCCTGAATTATGGTTTCCTCAACTAATTCTCGAATCTTATAATTTTTTTTTTTTTTGGTACAATGGCACCTCACACCCAACTGGTGTGGATGCAGCCCATAAAATCAGGAGAAAGGATATAGTGCAAGAGAGAAGGATGGCACGTACGTAGTTTTCTTAAATAAAATCTCCGAAGTGATAGAACCGTAAATTCTTTCATCTCTTGACTAGTAAGTGAAACTATATATGTTTCTAGCATATGGACAAAGACACAAAATTAATCATTGAAATAAAGATTAGTATAAGATGGATATAGTTAAGGGGCAGATTTTTTCCGAACATTTATATTATGTAAATATTTTTTTTAAATAAAATTAATTTATATCTACTGTACGAGGACAGCAATATAAATGGGGAGCCCTAAGATTTATTTCGAGGCCACGACAATGAAATCGTTTAGATGCATCATGACATGATGAAACACAAGTTTTAATGTTCCACGTGTATGTCACCTGTTCCTACTGGGGAAATAAGGCCTCTTGGGAGTTGGTTAAGTAGGGTGCTTTTGTGAGAGGGCGGAGTAATACTGACAATATTCTTATTGCTCAGGAGTTTATGCATGATCTTCAGAGGGCCCCGAGTCGGAGGAGTCTGATGAGAATCAAATTAGACATGGAGAGGACCTACGACAGGATGCAGTGGGACTTCCTGCACAGTGCACTGGTGAGTTTTGGTTTCCATGAGCAGTGGATTGACTGGGTCATGGGGTGTATTCGCTCTCCATCCTTTGCCATCTTGTTAAATGGCTCACTTATATAATTCTTTGAGTCAGCGATTGGTCTTCGGCAGGGCTGCTCGTTGTCCCCATTACTTTTTATTCTCTGTTTTGGTGCATTATCGAAGGCTCTTTGGCAGGCGGCAGAGCAGCAGATCCTGGAGGTGTATAGGCCGGCGGCAGGGGAGTATTGAATCTCACATCTATTATTCGCCGACGACTGTCTGTTGTTGGCTCGAGCGATGCGTCGGTCTGCGAGGGTGATCCGTGATATCCCAGATGATTATTGTTCTGCGTCTGGTCAGATGGTAAACAGGGGTAAGTCTTCCATTTGTTTCAGCCCGAGGACCCAACCACAGGTCAAGGCTTTCATCAGAGAGATTTTGGGCGTGGATGAGCAGGATCGCACGATAAGGTACTACGGAGTTCCTATTACAGGCAGCCGTCTTCGGCAAAGTGATTGCTCCAAGATTGAGCAGAGCATTAGACGCAGACTGGAGGGGTGGCAGGGGGATGCTCTATCCATGATGGGGCGCATCATTCTGGTGCGGTCGGTTCTGAGCTCGATTCTGGTGTATTTGTTGCTAAGCACACAGGTGCTTATGTCCCTCTTGAGGTCTATAGAGCAGCTGTTCAGAAATTTTATGTGGGGCAGACGAGACAGTAGGAGAGGCATTCATCTGATGGCATGAGAGGTGGTTTGGCAGCCGCTCAGATATGGTGGACTGGGGATCATGTCACTGCGGGCGAGGCGTGAGGTCCTTGTAGTGCGGCATGCGGCTAGGTTTATATTGGAGTTGGATGGTCTGTGGAGTGCCCTGATGAGGGCTAAGTACAGTGCCTACTTAACTGGAGTGGAGTTGCGGGCTAGGCGTCATTTCTCCTGCATTTGGCGGGAGATCTGCTCCTCCACCCATGTTGTGTTACCAGCGATCAGGTGGATGGTGAGCGATGGGCAGGCCATTGACATCCTGGAGGATGGGTGGTTGGCGAAGCTACCGTTGAGCCGGTTGCCGACGATGGTGGATGCTGTGAGATTGGCTAGCCTTAAAGCCCGTGACTTGATGGTTTCCGGTGGGAACCGATGGGACGAGGGCCTGATCCGTGAGGTGTTTGGAGTACAGCTTGTTGAGAGGGTTCTTGCCATTTCGATACCTCAAGGGGGACAGGACAGACTAGTTTGGGGCGACTATTAGATCGGCCAGGGTGAGGTCGGCTGATATCCAGGTTGTAGGGAGGGGTGAGACAGTCAAGCGTTGTGATGGGAGATGGATCTGGAGGATGCAAATTCACCCACGAGTGGCACTGTTCATCTGAAAGGTGGTCTTGGACTGCCTGCCGACTAGGTGCTTGTTGGCCAGAAGAGGGGCTAGGATCTCTCCATTGTGTGTGGACTGCCATGACTCGGTAGAGACTGTCAGTCATGTCCTATTTGAGTGCCCACGGGCAGCCCAGGTCTAGGGGAGGGCTTTGTTTTCCCTTCGGGGTTCTGGTTTTGCGACAAGGGACTTCCTCCGGCAGGTGAGGTCCGTCGTTCGATCATCGAGCACAGTTGGGTGGGGTATTGCTGTTGTCTACTTGGCTTATCATATTTGGTTGGACAGGAACACCAGAGTCTTTGATGGCAGGAGGGCCCCCTTGAGGGCGCTTGTTGAGCGTGCTCTCCATCAGGCAGTAGAAGTCATTGATTCGTTTGAGCTGAATTCATTGGTGATGGCTAGGGACATCTAGGACCCCCCCTCTCCGCTTCTATAGCGCCCATATTTGTTTTTGTCTCCTGGGAGCCCCCACCCCCTGGCTATCTTAAGGTGAATTTTGATGGGAGCATGCTCGGCAGTGGAGAGTGGGCAGGTGTGGCATTTGTGATTAGAGACCATGGTACCAGGTTGCTTACGGCAGGGGGTTGTCGGTCTAGTGAGGCCTCGACACTTGGGGCAAAGAGCATAGCTGCATGGGAGGGGCTATCCTATGCAAGATATGTGTTGGAGGCTGACATGATTATATTGGAGGGGGACTCTGCTGTCTTAATTGATCGCCTCTAGGCAAAGAGACGGAAGGAGGTGGAGCACCCGCTTCTATCTAACATGCATCAGATGCTACGGGAGTGTCGGGCTATCCAGGTCAGACACGTTCTTCAGGAGGCGAACCAAGAAGCTGATTAAGTCGCCTCCTTTGCTGCCCAGCATTACAGAGAGTTTTTATGGACTCAGCAGTCCTCAGTTTCTTTTGCTCTTTGTAGTTTTCTTGATAGTGATGTAGCTGGCTGTGCTCATATGAGAGCGCCCCCCCCCCCCCCCCCAACAAAAAAAAAAAAAAAAAGCAGCTCTCCCACCATTGTTTCAGTGTCACATCCACCACCTAACGCGAGAAGAAGACCATTCAACTCTCAACTCTCCCTGCACCTCAGCGGTTGAAATGGCTGATTCCGGGCCTCCACCCAGTCAAAATGATAGCCTCCCACATTGCACTCCTGTCCATCAATCCACATCGAAGGAGGAGGAGGAAGAACGGACATGATAGGGATACCTCCTCGTCGGGACCATCTCTTTGGGTGCTGTCCACGTAAAGTGGAACAAGTCTCTCTCTGGATTTATTTCTTTCCTTCCTTCCTCCCTTCAAAAGATTAGAGGAAGCATCTTTGGGGACCTTGGAATGGATGGGAGGGGTGGAGAGGACATGAGCCTGAGGTCTTCATTATTATCTCCTCTTGCACTGGGGGCAAAACTATCGGTAGATGGGGAGGCCCTCCTCATCTCCAGAAGCCACCCCGTGGTGGGATCCGAGTAATGGGCACAAAAGGTCTCCATCAATTACGACCGGTGGGGGAGAGGCCATCGAGTGGAGCTGACCGCGCGCCTCTGGCCACCAATAAGGAGAGGGCGGGCCAGCCACACCACCCAACCCCATCCTCCTCTCCCGTGCGGCATTCATTCAACGAAGGGAGAGAGCCATCCCTCTGCTAGCCTTTTATCTTCTCTATCTTCCAAAAGATCTTTGAATCTTTGAGGCATTTAGGCCTTCCCTCTGGCCACTTTGGCCTCTAACCATTTTGCCACCTGGTCCCTGGACCTCCACAACTGAAGCTTTTCCTCTCAAGAGTCAACGTTCCCATTTGTCCCACTATGTCAGCATCGGAACCTCACGTTATATGTCAAAGCTACAGCCCAGAGTCGCAACTATGGGTATATATAAAAGAGAATCTGGGTGCTAGAGCTAGCATTTAAGCAAGCTTGCTCGTAAACAAAACGTAAATATAAACAAATCATGCCAGAATTGAGTCACGTACGCAGAGGAAAAGAATTATAAGCAGAGTGGAGTGTGCATTAAAAAGCTCGCTCATAAGGCCGTTACTAGGTCAAGGGTAAGCTGTCACACGCTCTGGGTGCTTGAAAGCTGGTGCAAGGTATGAATTGGCTAATGGTTATGGAACAGTGAGTTGGTTTGAAGTCAGAGGCAGTATGAGCACCGAGGGCCCCCGATTGCATGATGGTGTTGTTACGTACGTGGGTCAAAGGTGCTCCATTGCGCTGACTGCTGTGCATGGTTCTTTACCCTCTTCTTTATTCGAAAGCTGAGCTTGTTTTGACTTCAAATCCAGGTTAGAAAGTTCACATTTATAGGACATATGATATCAACACCCTTTAAACTTACCCTACTCTTGTGGAGCTGTCGATGTCCACCTTTTAAAGCTGGTGAGCTAACTTCCATTCTCAAGGACTCAGATCAAACGTACCCTTTCAGTCTTGGTATTTCAGCTAGAAATTTTAAAAATAATCTTATTAGATGTATCTGCTTCACAAGAAGCATGATTTTAGCAACCAATGAAAAGGATAAGAGAAAAAAAAAATAGCCAACCTAACATATAGCAGATGGCTAAGTCTCCATTTAGCAAAGCTGTCGTCCGTAGAGATTTCGGAAGTAGAGCTTTTTGAAGTAGAGCTTTTATAAAATATTATTTGCTGTTTGGTAACTATATTTGTAAAGTACTATAGAACTTTAATATATGTTTAAAACTGAGTAAATACTTTTGGTATGATAAAATGATCATAAAGAATATTGCATAGTATTATACAACATAGCATAATAAAATATAATAGTATTAATACGTAAATTTATAATATAGTATAATATTACTATAATATAATATAATATTATTTAATATAGTAATATAATATTGTATACTATAGCAGAATAATATAGTATAATTTGATATTATATAATATAACATATCAATGTATTATAATATAATCTAATATAATATTATATTTATAGTATAATACAATAATAAAGGTATAAAATATTATAATTATTATCATTATATATTAATATTAATTTTATCATAGGTATTTTAGCTCAAAAAAAATTATAAATCAAAACAGCTTTTCGACATATACTAAAAGTACTTTTCCGAAGAAGCTCTATTTTGGAGCTTCTCCCAAGAAGCTGTTTAACTTTGCTAAAACTAAAACAATTTTTCGATTTTTTTACCAAACACCCCTAATTCCATCCAAAAGTACTTTTGAAGGGTTAAAAATTATTTTTTGTCCCACCAAAAATTCTGCCAAATGGGGCCTAACTCAGTTTGGTTGTTAATTTCTATAAACAAATCTGGCATGTGGAGCTATATATACGAAAGGATATAACCCAATGTCCCATCTTCGTGGCTTGGTCACCTTAGCCTCTTTTTACTCTCTCTCCTTCCTTTTTTTTTCTCGTGAGACTATGAGAGGTTAATCCAGATCCTCTATCTTGTACCCACCCCACTCGAGAGCTGACACTAAACCCACTACTTTCTTATTAGCACGGATTGTAATTGTGTATGCTAATTTATTCCATGGAGAATTACAAATTAATCTCTTGCTAAGAAAACTAAATATTATTCGTCTTGAGCGGGTGCAATAAAACTATTACATGCCGGCTTGCAGCAAAGTAAGGTGTTGTTCTGCCGTCAACCTTTTAAGCAAACTGGGGAAAACCAGGCTAATGAGTACCGTTGTAGTTTTTTATTTGTATTGTTTTGATAGTTACGTGGGAGTCTGATGTATTAATTTTGTAATCCAAACATATAATTTCCAGTTATCTGGGCATCTTAGTGATTTTGAAATTGTGAGAACTTACACAGGCGTGTGTTTAATCACATATTAGTTATTTACTAGAAAAATTTTGGGTACTTATATAGGACTAATGAACCTAAAAAGTATCTTTTGGCTAGCTTTTATGGGTGAAGTCCTAGGTTGTTATAAAATGATATCAAAATGAATCCAATCCATGACCCATACGGACTAGGAGACACTGTGGCACGGGCTCATTCAGAGTGACGACAGGCCAATCATGATGCTAATGATTAAATTTGAATAAATTTAGATCGGTAGCCTGACGAGGACGTCAGAATTTAAACAGAGAGAGCATGTAAAGACCTATGTGGATGTGTATTTAGTCCCACATTAATTATTCACGGAAAAAATCTTGGATACTTATGCATGTTGGGAACCCGCCCATGCCGCTGATATTTCAAAAATTTTTCAGATGGCAGCGGAATCGGCATGCACGGGATCGACGTTCATCGCATGAACGTTGTTTCGAGACCTTTCGTAATTAGGTAAGAATTAAAACTTTTAAAAACTATTAGGAAGATCAAATCTTCACCTTGCGCGGGTAGATGATCACCGCAAATCTGAATTCGTGGTTTTGAAAAAGGGTTCGCTTGAAGCCGTTCAAACGTCCGGCCTCTACGGGTATCCACACGAAGCAGGATCCGATCCAAGCTCTCTATCTCACCGGGGTGCTAGCTCCCTTGCAGAGATAGCTTTGATGGCTGATGTCCTCTCTTTCAATCAACTCTTGATTGCACTTGAGAGGAGGAAGAAGAAGGATGAAGAAGAGGAAGAAGATCAAAGCCCTTCGCAGCCTTCTTCTCTTCACACGCGTTGAAGCCAAGGAAGAAGACCAAGAGGAGGGAGACGCCTCCTCTTCTTTTCCCTTTGCTAATGGCAGCTGAACCAAAAGAGGAGCAAGAGGGGGGCGTACGGCAGCAAGGAAAAAGCCTTCTCATCTATTAGGTCAGCCCCCATGAAGCCCTCTTTAAATAACAAGTGGAGCTCCTAACTTTTAGGAGCTCCCTTGAAATAATTCCAAGAGGGGCGCCGGCCCCTCTTGTTGCCGCACCAAGCAAAATGAAAGGAGGAGGGGCATGTGCCCCTCCTTCATGGTTGCCCTAATCCTCATTAGGTAAGGATTTGGATGCCCTAATGTGGTTAAGTCCTAATCCAATTAGGCTTAACCAAATTGGGTTCAATCTATGCTAGTCCTAATCCAATTAGGACTTGAATGAATCATGACTCAATTGAACTCTTCAATCCTAATCCAATTAGGAGTCATGTTGATTCATTAGATTAATAATTAATTTAGACTTAAGGAATCCTAATCTAATTAGGATGTATTTAATTTTAGTCCTAATCCAATTAGGACTTTATTTGAATCCGAAGTCCTAATCTAATTAGGATTTCTAGGAATCCTACTCCAAGTAGGAATCCAATTCAAAATTTCTAATCTCATTAGGATTGTAGGAATCCTATTCCAAATAGGAATCCCAGTCCTACTCCAACTAGGATTCCCAGTCCTAATCCAATTAGGACTCTAGGAATCCTACCCGAAGTAGGATTTGTGTTTAAGTCCAATTAATTAATTCCCTTTGTTCCTTTCTTCAACTTCTTATCAATCAAATTGATTACTTGTGATTCCTAATCACGATTTCAACCATCGGATCGGTCAATACTTCTAGTGTGTGTGACCCCATAGGTTCTATTCTGACTGGTAGTGAGATATATTGTGATCTCTATCTCAATATCATTGAAAACTCCTTTCAATGGGTTGGAACGATTCCAACTCAACTCGTTAGGGTTTATCGATCATCGAGATAATCCCTATGAGTCCCACCATCCACCAGTGACACCTAGCAGCATGTAGTGGCTACCCAGCAGAATGGAATGATGAACCTCTAGGTGCAGTTAACATGTGATACAGTCCTACTATCGTGGATCCCTACAGGACGGAGGTCATGGACAACTCGTCAAACCCCATCGTCTGTCATATGTCAAGATTTATTCGACTTGAGTTCGATAGTGAAAAACTCTTTTTCCACTTTATATTACTGCCCTGGCCAAGGTCTTAGAACTCAGTCTAACAAATCACATAGGATCACTCCTCTTCTATCAAGGTCGATAGATTCCTTATAGGTGCATACCCTACTCCTACAGTGAACCTACTGCAGCCAATCTACACTGCATGGACCCATATGGCTAGAGACCATGTATGTGTGCAGTCAAACTACAATAACCTCACTGTGAGTAGCCGAAGCACCGCAGGTCAAAGGACCAGTCACACTACTGCAACATCAAGCAAGTCACTGACGAGTGGATAGACATCCAAGTGACTTCTTGTCTTGGTCACGCTCAGTACCCTTGTTCTCTAACAAGCACCTGCACTATCACTTCAGTGTCCCTACACTGTGGACTCAAGTCTCGTCCATCCAGAAGGAAAGTGATCTGTGCACTGATCGGATCGATCACCGTCCTCATGATGATCCATTGATCAGGAGCATTTAGAAATTAATCACCAATGATACATGGCTCAAATTCTCAACTCTTGAGAATATGTATCATCATCTTATTAATTCCTTGGACGATTCATAGACACATAAACAATATGAATGCAAAGATGCCTTTTATTTATTCAATAATAAATAGTCAAGTACAAAATTATGTCCCTAGAATTAATAATGTGTCAGCCAGATTGGCTTCTAGGGCATACATCTAACAATCTCCCACTTGCACTAAAGCCAATTGGTCATATATCTTAGGCCCATCTTCTCAAGGTGGGCTTCAGTCTTTTGCTGACTCAGCTGCTTAGTGAACGGGTCTGCCACGTTATCCGCGGAGTCTACTCTCTGCACTTCTACATCATAGTCGCGTATGAAGTGAAAGCGCCGCTCTATATGCTTAGACTTCTGATGAGACCTTGGCTCCTTAGCAAGAGCTATGGCGCCATTATTATCGCAGTAGAGTGTTATGGCATCCGATGTCATTACATCCAACTCTGCAATGAATTTCTTGAACTAGAAGCCTTCCTTAGCAGCTTCAGAGGCGGCGATGTATTCAGCTTCCATAGTAGAATCAGCAATGATCGGTTGTTTAGAACTCTTCCAATTTACCGTACCACCATTGCACAAGAACACATATCCAGATGTTGACTTCCTGTCATCGACATCAGTCATGAAGTCTGAATCTGTGTACCCTTCTACCTTTAACTCTGATGATCCTCCAAAGACCAAGAATAAATCTTTAGTTCTTCTCAAGTACTTAAGAATATTCTTCACAGCTATCCAGTGTTCTTCACTTGGATTCGACTGATATCTGCTTGTGACACTCACAGCAAGGGCTATATCAAGTCGTGTACATAGCATGGCATACATGAGGCTCCCTATTGCTGATGCATAGGGGATCTTGCTCATGCGATGAATCTCTTCAGATGTGTTGGGGCACATCTTCTTGGAGAGATGAATTCCATGTCTTAGGGGTAAGAGACCCCTCTTGGAGTTTTCCATGCTGAACCTCTTCAGCACCTCCTCTATGTATATTTTCTGTGAAAGGCCAAGCATCCTTTTAGATCTATCTCTATAGACTTTTATTCCCAAAATATAGGATGCTTCCCCAAGGTCTTTCATGGAGAATTCTTTTGACAACCAGACCTTGACCGAGGTTAGCATGGGAATATCATTCCCGATCAGGAGAATGTCATCTACATACAGTACGAGAAAAATGACAGCACTCCCACTAACCTTTTTGTAAACACACGGTTCCTCTTCGTTTTTGATGAAATCAAACGTTTTGATTGCGTCATCGAAACGAATGTTCCAACTCCGAGATGCTTGCTTTAGTCCATAGATGGACCTTTGCAGCTTGCAGACCTTGTGATCTCCATCACTGGAAGTGAAACCCAAAGGCTGTTCCATATAGATATCTTCATTAAGATATCCATTCAGGAAAGCAGTTTTCACATCCATCTGCCAGATTTCATAATCATGAAATGCTGCAATGGCAAGCAATGTTCGGATGGATTTTAGCATGGCTACAGGTGAAAAGGTCTCCTGATAGTCAATGCCCTCGCGCTGACTATACCCTTTTGCCACAAGCCTTGCCTTATAGGTCTCTACCTTTCCATCCGAACCTATCTTCCTTTTGTAGATCCATTTGCATCCAATAGGTACAATACCTTCTGGTGGGTCTACTAAGGTCCAGACTTGGTTGGAACGCATGGAGTCTAACTCTGACTTCATTGCTTCCAGCCATTTCTCGGAATCGATATCAGATATCGCCTCGTTGTAGGTTTTGAGATCCTGTATGTGATCCCTATCTCCCACTAGGAACATTTCCTCGGTATCCTCTTCTAGTATACCTAAGTATCTATCGGGAGGATGGGAGACCCTACTAGATCTACGAGGTGGTCGAGGGACATCGTGTACTGGCTCTGTATGAATGGGTTCAATAGGATCCATGACTCGTTGCTTTTCAGAGACTTTCTCTTCAAGCTCAATTTTCCTCCCACTGCCTCTATCAAGGATAAACTGATTTTCCAAGAAGATGGCATGACGGCTCACAAACACATTGTGATCCTCTGAGACGTAAAAGTTGTATCCTAGTGACTCTTTAGGATATCCTATAAAACGAGCACTTATGGTCCTAGCCTCTAACTTGTCCGCCTGTAGTCTCTTGACATGGGCCGGACATCCCCAAATCTTGAGATGACCAAGACTTGGTTTCTTACCATGCCATATCTCATACGGTGTGGTAGGAACGAATTTAGAGGGAACTCTATTCAATAAATAAATCGCTGTGAGTAAGGCATCTCCCCAAAGGAACATAGGTAAATCAGTGAAGCTCATCATGGACCTGACCATGTCCAACAGGGTCCGATTCCTCCTTTCTGACACCCCGTTGAGTTGAGGTGTACCCGGAGGTGTCCATTGTGAGACTATGCCGTTTTCTTTGAGATAGTCCCGGAATTCCCCACTAAGGTATTCTTCTCCTCGATCTGATCGAAGAGCCTTAAGAGGTTTTCCAGTTTGTTTTTCTACTTCATTCTTGAACTCTTTGAACTTTTCAAAAGACTCAGACTTGTGTCTCATAAGATACACATACCCATACCGTGAATAATCATCGGTAAAGGTAATGAAGTAAGAATAACGTCCCCTGGCAAGCACATCGAATGGGCCACATACATCTGTATGTACTAGGGTAAGTATTTCAGTGGTCCTCTCCCCATGTCCTACAAAGGGCAGTCTAGCCATTTTTCCTTGAAGACAGGACTCGCAAACTGGATATGACTCGGAAGTCAATGAGCCTAAAAGCCCATCTTTATCCATTTTGTTCATTCTGTCTTCTCCAATATGGCCAAGCCTGAGGTGCCACAAATATCTTTGGTTTATCTCATCTCCGGATCTTTTGGATCCTTTGGCACTCACATCTTGCTCGGTAACATTCACAGATACATCCATATGTAAATGATAGAGACTGTCAATCATAAAACCACGTGCGACTATTTTATTTCTCAAATAAATAGAACAGCAGTCTTTGTCAAATGTAAAAACATGACATTCCTGTGCTAGACATGAAACAGAAATCAAATTTCTGCTAGCAACAGGTACATAATAGCAGTCTCTAAGTATTAAACTAAATCCAGACGGTAGTCGCAGATGGTAGGTGCCCACAGCCACAGCAGCAACTTTTGCCCCATTGCCAACCCTAAGGGTTACCGCACCTTCCGCCAGCCTTCTACTTTCCTTTAGACCCTGCATGGTAGTGCACAGATGAGCACTAGAACCAGAATCTATAACCCAACTAGAAGTAGAAGAAACCGTTAGATTAGTTTCAATTATGAGCAAGTCTATACCTTCTGAAGGTGTGTCACCTTTCTTGTTCTTCAGGCTCTCGAGATATGAAGGACAGTTTCTCTTCCAGTGGCCTTCGACATTGCAGTGGAAACATTTTCCTTTGTCGTTAGCCTTTTTCTTTTGAACTTCCTTCTTTGGCTTCTTGTCTTTCTTCTGCTTCTTAGCAGGCTTCTTTTTCTTCCAAGTAGACTTTCTCTTGGAACCAGAAGTCAACTCAGCAGCAAGGACATTGCCCCTTGAACCTTTCAAGGCTCCCTCAGCAGTTACCAACATGTTGTTTAGTTCAGTCTTAGTGCATTCAATCTTATTCATGTGGTAGTTTACTATAAACTGACCAAATGAATCAGGAAGTGACTGTAGGATCAAATCCACTTGTAATTCCTTGTGCATGTCCATACCGAGCTTCTCAAGCTCCTCTAGGTCCTTGATCATGGTCAGACCGTGATCATGGACAGACTGCCCCTCGCGCATCTTCGCTTTGAAGAGCCTCTTGGACACTTCAAAACGAGCTGTGCGACTCTGCTCACCATACAACTCTTGCAGGTGTCCCAGTATGTCCCTAGCAGTCTTTATATTTTCATGCTGGCATTGGAGTTCATTAGACATGGATGCCATCATATAGCATTTTACTCTAATGTCATCATCCAACCACTTTTTATGCATTTCACGCTGAACATCAGTAGGACGTGCTGGTAGTGTGGGGATATCTGAATCGAGTATGTAGCCTATCTTCTCACAGTCCAAAACTATTTTGAGATTTCTAAGCCAGTCTTTGTAATTGGTTCCGGTCAGTCGGTTGGTCTCAAGAATACGGGTCAAAGGGTTTGAAGCTGACATTGTATCTGCAGAGAGTAAAGATTCTAGTTAGACTTTTGTACTTGATCCTAATCTGTTCTAAGGTCTTTTAGAACAAATGTAACTCCCACTATTTTCTCGAATCCCTTACACTCCCCTGGTAGGAAAATGGAAATCCCACACGACTAGGGTTTCTAATGGGTACTGCGGTCCCACCGATTTACATGCCACCTCACCTAACAGTTATTGGTGACACATAGATGGATGAGTGTACAACTCTTGTACAATGCTTCTCAAGCATGTTGCAGTGTAACTTGGTCTCTAAGCCATGAAGACCTCACCTAACAGTTATTGGTCTCATTTCTTAGTTAAGTCAGACCCACCGTATAACCGTAGGAATAAAGTCGTCATTGGGTCCTCACCTAACAGTTATTGGTGCCCAACCCCACCTTTACCCTACAACATCTCATGTCTATAGAGAGGTCCAGCCCCCCGATGCAACTTGACCACTGTGTCCAGCCGAGACAAATCAACATCAGAAAGGCCTTAGCAGCTCTACTACAGTGGAAGACCTATTGACTTAATATTGGTTAATCAGGTCTTAGTGTTTGCAACTTGAGCCCTTCATAAGAGGTAATCGAACAATTGGCCAGGTAAGCAGGTGGGAGGCTCCCCTTACTCAGAGAGTAAGGTCCTAATTAAGTAACCACCTTTCATGCTTTCCTAGACACCAATTAGATCAATTAATCTAATATGACTTGCTCATGTCGGTTCACTCTCGACTTGATTGAGGAGGTTTTGATTTAGGTCTCAATTGGGTTTGCTACATCACATGTAAACCTATCTACCCGACTCGCATTCACATCACATGCAAACGGTACATCACAGGCAGTTATAATCGCAGCATCAAATTAAAGTTAAACTTTAAATAGGTGATGATCATGGATTCTAATTAGGTCGTATTACAAGCACATGCACATCAATCGATCAAGTGGTCTTCAACTCTTGAATTGGTTCCAAGCCTCCTTGATTCGATCCTTGATCAACTCTTGATCCCATCGCCATCAACCGCTTAGATCACCTTTCATCTCATGCCTTTGCTTCAACTTGATCGTTGATGTACATCACATCACAGAAATACAACCAGATGTAAAATAAAAATAAAAATAAATTACATCTTTTTTTTAGGAGGCACGCAGGCCTCTCAAAACATCAAATAAGATGCATGCAAGCATCTGAAAAATTACATGACATCGCAGATCACATCGCAGGTCATTACATTTGATACCAAAAGGGTTTGAATCCTATGATCATCACCGTATGCAACAATTATAATTTTCAGATCTGAAAACTAACTGATTATATCATGACATAGGTCGCTGATCATGCTAATCATGATTCTAAACTTTGTAATCCCATTAACAATGCAATTAGAATCATCTTTTTATCACATAAAAATCAGCATGCAAAAATCAGCACCCCTGAAAAATCTGCATGCAGAATTTTTCAGCATGCATGATCATTCAATTTTCAGATCCAATAAGCCTTTAGATATTTAATTCTTACCTTAATCTACGAAGCCTAGGCTCTGATACCACTGTTGGAAACCCGCCCATGCCGCTGATATTTCAAAAATTTTTCAGATGGCAGCGGAATCGGCATGCACGGGATCGACGTTCATCGCATGAACGTTGTTTCGAGACCTTTCGTAATTAGGTAAGAATTAAAACTTTTAAAAACTATTAGGAAGATCAAATCTTCACCTTGCGCGGGTAGATGATCACCGCAAATCTGAATTCGTGGTTTTGGAAAAGGGTTCGCTTGAAGCCGTTCAAACGTCCGGCCTCTACGGGTATCCACACGAAGCAGGATCCGATCCAAGCTCTCTATCTCACCGGGGTGCTAGCTCCCTTGCAGAGATAGCTTTGATGGCTGATGTCCTCTCTTTCAATCAACTCTTGATTGCACTTGAGAGGAGGAAGAAGAAGGATGAAGAAGAGGAAGAAGATCAAAGCCCTTCGCAGCCTTCTTCTCTTCACACGCGTTGAAGCCAAGGAAGAAGACCAAGAGGAGGGAGACGCCTCCTCTTCTTTTCCCTTTGCTAATGGCGGCTGAACCAAAAGAGGAGCAAGAGGGGGGCGTACGGCAGCAAGGAAAAAGCCTTCTCATCTATTAGGTCAGCCCCCATGAAGCCCTCTTTAAATAACAAGTGGAGCTCCTAACTTTTAGGAGCTCCCTTGAAATAATTCCAAGAGGGGCGCCGGCCCCTCTTGTTGCCGCACCAAGCAAAATGAAAGGAGGAGGGGCGTGTGCCCCTCCTTCATGGTTGCCCTAATCCTCATTAGGTAAGGATTTGGATGCCCTAATGTGGTTAAGTCCTAATCCAATTAGGCTTAACCAAATTGGGTTCAATCTATGCTAGTCCTAATCCAATTAGGACTTGAATGAATCATGACTCAATTGAACTCTTCAATCCTAATCCAATTAGGAGTCATGTTGATTCATTAGATTAATAATTAATTTAGACTTAAGGAATCCTAATCTAATTAGGATGTATTTAATTTTAGTCCTAATCCAATTAGGACTTTATTTGAATCCGAAGTCCTAATCTAATTAGGATTTCTAGGAATCCTACTCCAAGTAGGAATCCAATTCAAAATTCCTAATCTCATTAGGATTGTAGGAATCCTATTCCAAATAGGAATCCCAGTCCTACTCCAACTAGGATTTCCAGTCCTAATCCAATTAGGACTCTAGGAATCCTACCCGAAGTAGGATTTGTGTTTAAGTCTAATTAATTAATTTCCTTTGTTCCTTTCTTCAACTTCTTATCAATCAAATTGATTACTTGTGATTCCTAATCACGATTTCAACCATCGGATCGGTCAATACTTCTAGTGTGTGTGACCCCATAGGTTCTATTCTGACTGGTAGTGAGATATATTGTGATCTCTATCTCAATATCATTGAAAACTCCTTTCAATGGGTTGGAACGATTCCAACTCAACTCGTTAGGGTTTATCGATCATCGAGATAATCCCTATGAGTCCCACCATCCACCAGTGACACCTAGCAGCATGTAGTGGCTACCCAGCAGAATGGAATGATGAACCTCTAGGTGCAGTTAACATGTGATACAGTCCTACTATCGTGGATCCCTACAGGACGGAGGTCATGGACAACTCGTCAAATCCCATCGTCTGTCATATGTCAAGATTTATTCGACTTGAGTTCGATAGTGGAAAACTCTTTTTCCACTTTATATTACTGCCCTGGCCAAGGTCTTAGAACTCAGTCTAACAAATCACATAGGATCACTCCTCTTCTATCAAGGTCGATAGATTCCTTATAGGTGCATACCCTACTCCTACAGTGAACCTACTGCAGCCAATCTACACTGCATGGACCCATATGGCTAGAGACCATGTATGTGTGCAGTCAAACTACAATAACCTCACTGTGAGTAGCCGAAGCACCGCAGGTCAAAGGACCAGTCACACTACTGCAACATCAAGCAAGTCACTGACGAGTGGATAGACATCCAAGTGACTTCTTGTCTTGGTCACGCTCAGTACCCTTGTTCTCTAACAAGCACCTGCACTATCACTTCAGTGTCCCTACACTGTGGACTCAAGTCTCGTCCATCCAGAAGGAAAGTGATCTGTGCACTGATCGGATCGATCACCGTCCTCATGATGATCCATTGATCAGGAGCATTTAGAAATTAATCACCAATGATACATGGCTCAAATTCTCAACTCTTGAGAATATGTATCATCATCTTATTAATTCCTTGGATGATTCATAGACACATAAACAATATGAATGCGAAGATGCCTTTTATTTATTCAATAATAAATAGTCAAGTACAAAATTATGTCCCTAGAATTAATAATGTGTCAGCCAGATTGGCTTCTAGGGCATACATCTAACAATACAGTACTAAGAAGCCCGAAAATTACCTTTTGGATAGCTTATTTGGATGAAGTTCTAGATTGTTATGAAAACTTTATTAATCTTTTGTGTTTTTATTTTCATTTTTTTATTTTTTCTTTTTACTACTTTTTTTGTTAGCTTGTGAGCAGGTTATTTAACTAAAGTCGACTTAAGCTGTCAAATGGTAAATTGTTGCATTTTAGTTCTTCTTTTTTTTTTTTTGAGAAAGTAGCTCTCCTAAAATGTTGAGTTGCTTTTTCGTATGATGGGAACTTGGCTTTTTTTCTTTTTTTTTTTCGGTTTGGCTGAGTACAACATGTGCATTTGATTTCCTAGCTGTGAACACATAGATGTCTGTAAAACCAATTTCAAGTTGTTTTCTTTCCATGAAAAGGAATATCTTATTTTTAAAGTTTTATATATTACTTTATAAGTTGGACTATGCATTTGCATTAACTTCTTATAAAAGAACTTAATAATTTTAAGATCAATGACAGATTATCTAAATTGAAATTCAAACTATTAAACATGAACTATGCTATAAAAAAATCTAAAAATCAAAATTTATATATTTTGGTGATCTTCAACCTATATGTTAAGTTGGTACAAAAATGAATTATATCAATTATACTAATATAGCAAAATACATGATATAATATATAAATTAAAAATTAATTTTATATATAGATCATGATCTGCACATCTTAAAATATTAGTAAAATATTGATGATTAGATAATAGTAAAATACAATATTATGCTACTATAGGCCATCCATTTTGACATCTATATAATCACATGTTAAATACTACTAAAACATGTGAGTTTTGGTTTCTGAATATTTTTTGTAGCATATATTATATATTTAATGGTTTAAATCTTAAATTGGATAATCTATCATTGATTCTAAATCATTTCCTCTTCTGCTCTAGCCTTTCTCGCATTGGCTGCAGGCTTGCTTTTTTGCCTAACGTTGGTTCTTCGCGCTATCTAGCTAGCTAGCTAACTCTATGTTAAGGTGAACTCCAACTCTTATTTTATCGTATGATTTTTTTCATTACTCGTCCAATACTAGACTATTTGCTGTGCCGTTCTTATCTTGGCAGATTCAAAGAGTATATAATTATAAAGAACTCATCTATTCCAACAAAACAAAAGAAAGAATTATCTGCCATTTTCACCAAAACAATAATATTATCAGTCTACATGATCTAATTGCGGTCAAAATCTTGCAACTGATCGATGCTCGGTTAAACAAAACTAACGAAAAGTAAAACCACCTTTGTATCAGTAATCAAATAGATACTCAACATTAGGTAAAATATATAAATTAAGATTGCTTCAAATTGTCGAAACCCATGCACGTTGATGGAAAACTGCGACTGGGTACGATGGATTACATGCAACCCAAGAAACGATCAGGCCCTTGGAACAAATCCCTGCAATTGGTCCGTATTAAAGTGCTAGATATCAATACCAACTTATTTAATCGCCACACAAATCGAGTGTTAAGGAGGTCACCCCGACAAGTTATCGTGTTGATGGGACCACCAAAATCTTCCGATGGACGGGCTATATCTGGCCATCCGTAAGTACGGTGTACCTGACGTATGTCATTAACGCATTAGGATTGCAATCTTGACTACATGAACGGTCGTGATTTCTTGTGATGATTATGCCAAAAGTGATGATATTGGAGAGAGGAAGAGATGGGAGCACTTTACAGTCTGGAGAGGTGGTTGCAGCTTCTGCGTTATTCACTAGTGAGATGGCTAGGGACATTTGGAGCACTTTACTCGCTTTCACAGCGCCCAGGTTCGCCCTCGTTTCTTGGGTGCCCCTACCCCTTGGTCATCTCAAAGTGAATTTCGACAGAAGCATGTTGGTGGATGGTGGATTTGGAGGGGTTGGATTTATGATCAGAGATTCCTGGAGCAGGATGGTGGCAGCAGGGGGTCAGCGCACGATGGGACTTACAGTTGTTGGGGCAGAGCTTCGAGCTGCATAGGAGGGATTGTTTTTTGCGAGGAGAGTCCTCGGTGCCGAGTGGGTGCTTCTTGAGGGGGATTTCTCTGTGGTGGTTGATTGGATCCGAGGTGTGGATAGATATGGGGATGGTTATCCCTTCATTAGAGAGATTCGGAGACTGGCTCAGGAGTTCGGTGGCTTCCAGGTAGCCCACGTATTTCGGGAGGTGAACAGGGCGGCAGATTGGGTCGCCTCGCACGGCATTTCGGAGAGTTCCTTTGGACATCTATAGGAGATATTTCTTCAGATCTGTACTCTTTACTTTATCGTGATTTGGTAGGATATACTCACTTTAGAGCTATATAATTTGCCGTTTTGGCGAGAGAGAGAGAGAGAGAGAGAGAGAGAGAGAGAGAGATGGGAGGATACAAACGAGGGAGGAGCTTGAGGGCTCAGCTAAGACTTTTGTGGCAGGCCTTCGTGGGCTCCTTTTCAGACTCTCTTGTCCTCCACTGCACGTGTAAGCCACCCACGACGAAGATACGCAAATCCCTAGTAAAATGAGAACACTAAAAATCGAATAAATTATCACCAACAAGGAAAATATCTATTTAAATTATATTTAAATCATGTGAATCTTACGCAGCCATGCAACATAAAAGAACAAAGATAGTATTACAAAATAGGTTATTCATCATCAAAAAAAAAACACCATAAGAGATCACCTAAAATGGTTGGGATCAACATTAACAAAACATATAATATATCAGTTCCCAAAGAAAGAAAAACATGTTATCTATCAACTTCATAAAATTAAAAAAAAAAAGTTTATACCAACAATTGCTACCATCCACATAGTAGACTTTAACATCATTTTTCATCTACTCTTTTCAAAGAAAAAAATGTTTTTTCTTTTTTTTTGGCCAAATGATCAGTGAGATTTAGCACAGGACTTGGGTGCTCCAAAGCTTCAAAAGATGATGGGAAAAGATATCGGTTGGTTGGAGAGGGCAAGAACCAGCGAGTCAAAAGGCGCCCACAGCTATAGAAATGCGCCACCAACTTTGCTTTTACCATCCCCAAACCACTGCTAAGCCAAACATTTCCTACTCTCGCTTGCTCTCTTCCATTCTCCCCTTTACTTTTCTATATCTACTACATTTACCAGTTACCACCTTAGCTTTCGACATCCCACGAGCTCGCTCACCCACCCACCCACCCACCTCCTCTCCTTTCTTTTTTATTATCCTTCTCTCTGCAACTCCATTTCTAATCATTTTATCCCCTTCTATATCCTACGCACAAGTAAATTAGATACCATCCTCTTCTCCTCTTCCTTTTTATTCTTCAAAGCAAGATCCCATGGCTCTCGAGTCATGGCTAACCAAAGTAAGGTCTGCCATCTCGACCGGCCTCGACTCGGTCCGGTCGACGATGAACGCCACTGACGCCATTGCCATCATCGCCCGCAAGAAGGCCACTGTGGGCATCCTCGCCTTTGAGATCGCCAGCCTCATGTCGAAGCTCCTCCATCTATGGCGCTCGCTCTCCGATGCGCAGATCGCCCGCGTCCGCCATGAGACCATCGCGTTGCAGGGAATCCGCAAGATCGTCTCCGATGACGACTCCTTCCTCCTCGGCCTCGCATGCGCCGAGCTCACCGACACGCTCCGCCTCGTCGCCAACTCCGCCTCCACCACCTTAAGCAAGCGCTGCGCCGATCCCTGCCTACGTGAATTCCACCAGATGTTCAAGGAATTCTCCGAATCTGGCCACGACCCGCACCGGTGGGTGATGAGCTGGAAGGAGATGGAAAGCAAAGCCAAGAAGATGGATCGCTACGTCTCATCCACCGCTGCTTTATACAAAGAGATGGACGAGCTCTCAGAGGCTGAGCACGGGCTGCGGAAGCTCCTGCAGTGTGGCGGGGGATGCAACAAGAACATCCCAGCAAGCAAGATCGCGGCCATTGCTGAACTCCAGCAAAAAATCTTCTGGCAGCGGCAGGAGGTCAAGTATTTGAAGCAGACCTCCCTGTGGAGCTGCAGCTTTGACGCCATCGTCTCGCTGCTCGCCCGATCGTCGTTCACAGTGCTCGCAAGAATCAAACAAGTATTCGGATTTGAGTTTTATCCCCTCCCTCGCAGCCTCTCCATATCGGCTACCGTGTATCCATCTTCCGACACGCCGCCGCCGCCGCCGGCGGCATCGCCGTCAAAGAAGAGGCAGCGGTGCAGGTTCTTCGAGTCGAATTCAGCGGTGCTGGTGCCGCCACCGGAAACTTTGGGAGCAGCGGCGCTCGCATTGCATTACGCAAATCTGATTATAGTGATCGAGAAGATGATCCGGTCACCGTGGGCGGTCGGGCCGACTGCGAGGGATGATTTGTACAGCATGCTGCCGGGAAGCGTGAGGGGGATTCTGCGGCGGCGGCTGAGGGGGGTGGGGGAGTGGGGGGCGGCGTCGGATGCGGGGCTGGCGGCAGAGTGGCGGGCGGCGCTGGCGAGGATCAGTGAGTGGCTAGGGCCGGTGGCGCACAACACGGTGCGGTGGCAGGGTGAGCGGAGCTTCGAGGGACGACGGAGCGCGGGGGCGGCGCCCCGGAACGGCGTGCTCCTACTCCAGACACTCTTCTTCGCCAACCGTGAGAAGGTGGAGGCCGCCATCGCCGAGCTCCTCGTCGGCCTCAACTACGTGTGGAGGTTTGAGAGGGAGATGGCCGCCCGGGCGGCGTTGATGCACATGGATTCCCAAGACGACAAGTAGTGCTTGGAATTCCAAGGCATATGTCCTTCTGTCTTCTTCTTCTTTTTACCACGATTTTCTCTTTTCTTTCTTCCATTTTCTCCTTTTATGCTATTCAACATCTAAAGCCGCAAGATCTTGATCGGCTGTTGGGTTATCATGTACAAAGCCACATTAAAATCCCTCCTCATGTACGTGCTGCATGTAATCTTCTAACTAACGTACAGCTTTTTTTTCTTTTTTCTTTCTCCCCTCGAAAGTTATTAGTTGGACTTTGGATGTGTTCTTAGTTGGATATCAATGGTGTCGAACTCTGGACCGAGCATCAAAAAGAGAGATGGTATGTTTTTATGTTTATTAGGAAAAACCAGTAATCGGTTGTCTCCGTACTACTTGTTTGTTCTGGTTCGTAGCAAGATATTTCTTTGCCTATTTTGATTCCATACCAGTTCTGCTCTAGGGGTATCAAACTGTGGCCATTTGACCTCCAAAATGGGAGAGTAAAGGACGGGATCTTGTCTTCCTCCCCCTACCAAAGAAAGGAGAAAAGTAGGGTATGGTTCTTCTTCTGCAATCACTCTTGTGGGCCGAAGGAGTAGTGGTGGAGTGACGTGATCCCGACGCCATCGAGTTGGCCCACAAACGGCATGACCTGCGGTGGTAGGTCCCAAGGCTACAGTTCAAGGGATCTACCTTCACTTGCATGATCACGGCCTTTCTTAAATGAAGTTAATGTCCGTCTTGGCCCCTGCTCGGATTCCTATTCCATGACCTGAACTCATGAGCTGATATTAATATTTGTTTCTAGGTTTGATAGTGGTGCTTGGGGTAATAAGGAGAGGCATGATGAGGTGGTGGCCTCGGACACATGGGGGTCGGTGGAGTCAATCATGGCGAATCCATCACAATGCTGCGTGCCCTTTGTTTACACGCTGTCTCCCACCTGTAGAAACGGAGTATCTGATTGGATGATAGCGGGAGGTGAATGTGCGCATTGAACTCCTCGACGAAAGAAAATGACTCCTTTATCCTGGCTGAGGGTTTGGCATTGGATTGGCAAAGAGCGTTGAGAATTTTGGTGCTCTTTCCTTGGCCCTAGACATAAAAATAAATAAAATAAAATACCTACTAATCTCAAGAGATTTATATTAGTATGATGAACAACCTTATGGTTTAATTTTCTGGTCTCTCATATCAGTCTTTGCTCTTCCAGGCCTCCTGAATCACCATCTGCCTCCGACCGATTCTCTCTAGCCTCCTCGATCTCTCTTTTCCCCACCTGTTACGTCCACATGACCCATCACCTCTCCCACAGTACGTTAAGACCATACCCTCCGTCATCCCCGTAGCACAAGCCCAGAAACCTGTTAGGATCTCATGCATGCTGCAGAAAAATTTCAAAAATTTTCAGATCTGCAGCGGAAGAGCATGCGCAAAAACCATTTGTAAATAGATTAGGATTAAATTCTTTTACCTCGTGTCTCCGCAAATCTGATTTACGTGGATTTGTTGAAGGTTCGATGGAAGCCGCACATGCGTCCGGCCTCTACGGGTATCCACACGAGGCAAAGCACACCGATCGAAGCTATTAGATCTCCCCGAGGTGCTAGCTCCCTTGCAGGGATGGCTATTAATGGCTGATATTCTCCCTATCAATCAACTCTTGAATGCCTAAGGGAGGAGGAAGAAGAAGGATGGTTCAATGGAAGGAGAACAAAAATCCGCAGCCTTTTCTTTTTCCTTCGCGTTGGAACCAAGGAAGGGGATGAAGTAGACAACGCCAAGAGCTTCTTTTCCCTTGCTTCCTTGTGGCTGAAAGGAGGAATGGAAGGAGGTTCCTTGCAACCAAAAATTTCAAGAAAAACCATGAAAAATTCGGAGCCCCTTTGAACCTCTCTTTTATGGTGTGTGGATAGAGATTTTAGGAGCTCATCTCTATAAATTTAGGAGCTCATCTTTATCCCTTTGTGAATTCAAAATAGGAGGGGCATGGCCCCTCTTTTTTCCTTCACGCCACCAGCCAAGGGAGGGGCGTAGGCCCCTTCCTCTTCTTCCATTTGGTTAGCCCCCACTTAATCTAATTAAGTGGGGAGGGTTGGGCCCAAGTGCTAAGATTCAATCCTATTCAAAATAGGATTAGCACCCATTTCAATTTCCTCCAAATCCTAATCTAATTAGGATTTAATTGAACCATGACTCATTTGAACTCTTCAATCCTAATCCAATTAGGAGTCTTTTAATTAATTAGATTAAAATTAAAATTAATTAGAATTTAAAAAAATTCTAATCTAATTAGGACTTATTAAATTTCAGCCCTAAGGCAATTAGGACTTTAGAAATCCTACTCCAAATAGCACTCTAATTTATTTGAAATCCTAATTGTTGCCCAGATAGACAACCCAAGAGGGGGGGTGAATTGGGTTTTAAAATAATTGCAATTAAAAGACTTTGTGAGTAACTAATTAAAACTTTTGCGAGTGGATTAATTAGTTGCTATATGCAGTGGATGAAGGGAAAGGAAGAGACAATGAAACAATCACAAACACAAGTAATTTTATAGTGGTTCGGAGCTAACCCTTGCTCCTACGTCCACTCCCCAAGCCTCACTTGGGAGTTCACTATAATCCCTCGGATTACAACCGGTTGTTTTACAAGTTCACAACCCAACTTGTTATTTTACGAGATCACAACGAACTCGGTCGGTTTTCACAGGCTCACCGACTAGAACCACCCGATTATTTTTCCGGGATCACAATCAAACCCTTACACCGTTGGTTTTAACCTTGGCTCACCAACAAACCTTAACACCCTTGATTCAATCCCCTGATTGAATCAAGTAAGAAACAAATAGTTTGGAACAAACAGAAAAAGAAAGCTTCTCAAAAGCGTATTTAAACAATTTAAGCAAGGAAGAGTAAGAAGCCCTCAAACTGATTTTGGAGATGGAGGAAGGAGCTTTTCAAACTCTTTGACTCCTCTTGAATTTGATGTAGACTTGCTGTCAGGAGGAGAGCCTTGAATGTGAGGAAGAGAGTTGGAGAGTCGACTTCAATGCACTTCTTCCTTCTTTTTCGTGTAATCACTCTAGAGAGCTCTTGGTTGGTGGAAATCTCTTTAGCTTTGAATGGAGTTTCTCTTTCTTACTCTATTACTGTTCACTCAGGCTATTTAAGCCATTCCCGGAGTAAAATAGCCGTTAGACACATCCTTCTAGCCGTTCTGCACATTCTGCAACTCCTGACAATGTTTCCGTTGGGATCGAAGTCGACTCGCGCGATCTGGAGTCGACTCGCCTGTTGCAGGAGTCGACTCATGCTTTTCTGGAGACGGCTCGGCAACTGTTCTGGATTTGAATTAAAGTGCTGTCTTGACTTGGAGTCGACTCGACTGAACCTGGAGTCGACTCCCCAATGTCTGGAGCTGACCCGGCACTTTTGGAGATGACTCGTTCTAAGGAATCCAGAGATCTTTCTTTCAAGTTTGCTCACTCGAGTTGACTCGGATAATCTGGGAGTCGACTCGGCACTCAGAGCCCGAAATCCAGATCTTCTGTCTGTTGACCTGTGCTGTCTCAGAGTCGACTCGAACTGTCTCGGAGTCGACTCGGCTCTCAGAGACGAAAATACAGTCTTCTGTCTTGGGGTTGCGCTGCCTTGGAGTCCACTCGAACTTTGCGGGAGTCGACTCGGCTCTCAGACATCGAAGTTGGCTCTCTGACTTTTAGCCTTGCATTTCACTGGGAGTCGACTCTTGCTTCCTTAGGAGTCGACCTGCCAACCATCGGAGTCGACTCGAGTTCTTCGGGAGTCGACTCGGCTCTCAGAGTCCAAAATGGCTTCTCTGTCTTTCTGTCTGTTACTCCATGGAGTCGACTCGTACTATGCTGGAGTCGACTCGACAAGCATCGGAGTCGACTTGAATTCTTCAGGAGTCGACTCGTTGACAGGTTCTGAGATGAATCTTTCTGTCCGGCTGTCTGTTCTCAGTCGGAGTCGACTCGTAATGTGCAGGAGTCAACTCGAGCTTGTGCCAGAGCTTCTGATACGCTTGGAGTCGACTCGTAATCTTCCGGAGTCGACTCGAGATTCAGACTTTGGTTCAAATTGAATTCCTTACTTATCCAAAGTGTATTGAACCAAAGCTAGAGACACTTGAACATAAATTTACAAATATTTGACTGAAACACTAGATTGAATTCATTAGTATAACATAAGATATACTCAAATGCTTTGAGCTCATCAAAATCAAATAGGGTTATAATCAATCACTCCACAATCTTCTCCTTTTTGATGATGACAAAACATTGAGTATTTGCAAAGTGAATTGCTCAATCAAAAAGGAGATTTATAGTAAAGTTTTAAAATGAATTCAAGTGTCTAGTCATTTAATTTATCCAAAACTGAAAGGTGTGAAACAGTAAATTCTGAAGTTAAAGCTCCCCCTTTCATTTGAAATTATATAAGCCTTCATGTCATGCAATCAATTATTTGGCTTATGTATATTTAATGAATTTACTTTCTTAAGATTTCAGATTCTCCCCCTCAACACATGCATTCAACTTTGTTTAGATTCTCTGAATTTTCTTTTAGTGTATTGAAGCTTTTGAACTTAAATTTTTGGTTTTAGAGGAAAAATCTGTCAATTTGTTCTTAAGTATGATTCAACTAATCTCCGAATATCCCTTGAATAGATTCTGGAGATTACTCCTTTAGGAGCCCCAATAGAGAGATAATGAGCCTCGAGGTATCGAATCCACTTAGAACAAATTAAAAGTTCTATTTTGTGCTTTAAAAGTTCTCTTTTTATTGATTCCCTTTACATATCTATTCAATATATTTTCTTCCCCTTTTTGTCATCATAGCAAAAAGGAATAGCACATCATAAAAGCAGTTAGAGTTCAAATTTGCACAATTTGGAAGAGAAATGTCTACTCATTGTACTGATGTAAATTTAAGTAAAATTGTAGATACATCAAAAGTATAGAAGTAAGTACATATCAAAAAGAGAAAAAGCAAGCTACACTAGGATTTCTTTGTGGTGGAGGATGTGGCTCCCTTGCTCAGTCTCGTGTGTTGGATGACCATGCTTAACCCCTCATTGATGTTCCTCAGTTGTTCGAGTATTTCCGAGGTGGCCCTATCCTGGATCGAGGTAAGCTCAGTCAGATTCTCCTGGAGGGTATCCAACTTGAAGATCAGTACATTGGCTAGCCGTTCGGCACCCTGACTCTGGCTGCCTAGCTCCTGTCGGATGTCTTCTCGCATCTTTCTTGTATTACTCGTGACATCGCTCATATTCCTAGTCGGGTGGGCGCCGGCCGGTCTTTCGAAAATTGGGCTTGAATTAGTCTTCTTACATTGTAAATTTCTTCCCTCAGATGAGCCGTCATCTCGGTCACGGCTGGCAATGATGGAACCATCGCAGTGGAGGAAGCAGTCGCTGGACCTCGGAGCTTCCTCAGTAGGTCGTCCCGTAGCTCCCTCACGATCTCCTGCCGCAACTCTCGGAGCTGCTCAGGAGATATCCGGACCTCCAGTGGCTGAGAAGGTGGTGCAGTGGAGGGTCCGGCTGAGGTAGATGGTGCTGAAGTGGAGGGATAGGTGAGAAAATCTGAGTCATGATCAGGGCTGGGGGAGTGTCGAGTAGTAGGGTCAAAAGGTGTGGAAGTGGATGGTTTCCGGACCCAGACTCCCTCAACCTTATGGAATCCCATCCTGTGCAGAGTCCCCTCACCCATGCGATCTGTGTATCGCAGTGAGCGAGAGGGTTCCCCCTCAGGAATGGGGACCTCTAACTCCCTAAAGATCAAGGTATACAACATCCCATAGGGAAGACTGAGCCTAGGTTTGTCTAGAGGCTCACATAGGTATTTGTAGATGAGTTTTGGAAAGTTGATTGGAGTATCTTGAAGAATGTAGAAAATCAGGGCTAGGTCCCTCTCAGATACAAAATCAAAACGGCCTGTCTTGGGGAAGAGGGTCCTAGATATGATACTTAAGAGGAGCTGCATTTCAGCTGATAGCTGATTTGCAGACACCTCTTCTAGGGGGGACTGAGGTGGACTCTCTAGTATGGCCGTAAGGGCCTCAGTCCTATCCGTGGGGTGAGAGGGAAACACTCCTACTTGGGGAAGATGGAGGACTTGAGCAATGAAGTCCTCCGAAATAAATATAGGGACTTCCGCTACAGTTCCCTGAATACCACCATTACTCCTAGCTACAGTACCGTAGAATTTCCTAACTAACCCCGGGTAAGTAGGGAGATCTAGGGAACAAAACCTTTCTAACCCTTGAGCCCTTAACCTATGCCCTAGGGTAAAGCCTTCCCGGGAGAGGAAGTCAAAGTTGACGTATCTCCCGGTGGAGACCGCCTTCCCGGCGCATGGGCACGAGGGAACCGGCCTCGGCGAGGAAGGAACTGGAGGTTGTGGCCTCACGGGTTCATTCCGAGCCTTTGACCGTCGCTCGGTGCCGCTCGCGGAATGGGGCCTTTTCCAGCTCGGGACAACATATTTTCGAGGCATCCTAGACCTAAGGAGGGGGAAAGGACACGAGGAACGGAGGGAAACTCGACGGAAATGCCCTAACAAAGGTCGGAGACAAGGTCGGAGACGACTCTAGGGTTTTTGAATAGTGACGGCGGTGAATAGAAGTGTCGATTGAACGTTTCGATTAGGGTTAAAACATCGGATTCCCGACCTCGAGTCGACTCCAGTAAGTCGACCTCGAGTCGACTCCGAAATATGCGCGAGTCGACTCCCCCTATGATGCCATCGACCTCGAGTCGACTCCTAAATATGTGCGAGTCGACTCCCCCATGAGCCGACTCTAAAATGTATCCGAGTCGACTCGAACTCTGGCACGCACCCAAAAATCATGTTATTTTCGTGCCAAAGAAGGGATAATCAAAAAGTTTATAAGCTGATTTGATGATCATAGATGAGAAACTCTATATTTAACACAAGCTAATCATCAAAATCAATGAATTAGAAGAGAATATCACTAGGATGGATCAATCACTCCTAATCCTCTCCTAAGTACACAGAATCGATCCTCACACAGGGGTTTTGTGAAGATATCAGCGAGTTGATCATCAGTACACACAAATTGAAGTGTCACATCACCATTCAGTACATGATCTCTTATGAAGTGATGTCTTATCTCAATATGTTTAATTCTTGAGTGCTGAATTGGATTTTTAGTTAGATTAATGGCACTTGTATTATCACAATTAATGAGAATTTTATCTTGTTTAATGCCATAATCTTCAAGTTGTTGTTTAATCCACAAGATTTGAGCACAACAACTCCCGGCAGCAACATATTCGGCTTCCGCCGTAGATAGTGCAACCGAGTTTTGTTTCTTGCTAAACCAAGAGATTAAATTTTCTCCTAAGAATTGACATGACCCGCTGGTGCTTTTTCTATCAAGTTTACAACCAGCAAAATCTGAATCTGTATACCCTATTAAGTTTATGCTAGATTCTCTAGAGTACCATAAACCTATATTTTTCGTTCCTATTAGGTATTTAAAGATTCTCTTGACTGCAATTAAATGTGATTTCTTAGGATTAGATTGATATCTAGCACACATGCATACACTAAACATGATATCAGGTCTACTTGCAGTGAGATATAATAAAGATTCTATCATACCTCTATACATCTTTTGATCTACTGATTTACCTGATTCATCTTGGTCTAGTTTGCATGATGAACTCATGGGTGTGCTGATTGACTTGTTTCCTTCCATATCAAACTTCTTAAGCATCTCCTTGATGTATTTGGCTTGATTGATGAAGATTCCTTCTTCAGATTGTTTGATTTGGAGCCCGAGAAAATAGTTCAGCTCTCCCATCATGCTCATTTCAAATTCACTCTGCATTAGGTCAGCAAATTCTTCGCAAAGGCGATTGTTAGTAGCACCGAAAATAATATCATTTACATAAATCTGAACTACTAACATATCTTTGTTTTTTCTTTTCAAAAACAATGTTGTATCAACGTTCCCTCTAGAGAATTCATGATCTAACAGAAATTTGCTAAGTCTTTCATATCATGCTCTAGGTGCTTGTTTCAAACCATAAAGTGCTTTGTTTAATTTATACACATGATTGGGGTATTGATGATTTTCAAAACCAGGAGGTTGTTCTACATACACCTCATCATTAATATACCCATTCAAAAAGGCACTTTTTACATCCATTTGAAATAATTTGAAATCTTTAGAGCATGCAAATGCTAGTAACAATCTAATTGCCTCAAGTCTAGCTACAGGAGCAAAGGTTTCATCAAAGTCTATACCTTCTTCTTGATTATACCCCTTTGCTACTAGTCTAGCCTTGTTCCTAATCACGATTCCATTTTCATCAAGTTTATTTTTATATATCCATTTGGTTCCTATTATTGAATATTCAGAGGGTCGTTCAACTAGGTTCCATACCTTGTTTCTAGTGAATTGGTTTAGTTCTTCTTGCATTGCATTAATCCAATTTACATCCTTTTCAGCTTCTTCTATGTGTTTAGGTTCAAAGTGTGAGACAAATGCTAGATGATTATTTAAGTTCCTAAGAGATGCTCTAGTCCTAACAGGTTGAGATGGATCATCTAAAATTAATTCCTTAGGATGCCCATGAGCATACCTTCAAGCCTTAGTCAGCCCATAATCCACAATTACCTCTTGGCTTGTTGATGCTTCTCCAATTTGCTTTGGTTCATCTTCTTGTAATGTCATCTCATCAATTTTTTCTTTAAGAATTTCTGCATCATCATCAAGAGCTACTTTCTTGCTAGAAGAGATGTCATTAGTATCATCAAAAACAACATGTATAGATTCTTCAATAACAAGGGTTCTTTTGTTAAAGACTCTATACGCTTTGCTTGATGTAGAATATCCCAAAAAGATACCTTCATCAGCTTTAGAATCAAATTTACCTAAGTTATCTTTGCCATTATTATGAATGAAACACCTACATCCAAAAACATGAAAATAGTTTACTTTAGGCTTTCTACTTCTCCAAAGTTCATATGGTGTTTTCTTTATAATGGGTCTCAATAAAACTCTATTTAATATATGACATGATGTATTAATGGCTTCTCGCCAAAAGTACTTAGGGAGGTTACTTTCACACAACATGGTTCTAGCCATTTTCTCTAGGGTTCTATTCTTTATTTCTACAACTCCATTTTGTTGTGGTGTCCTAGGTGCAGAGAAATTATGAGTTATCCCCTTTTTACTACAAAATTCGTCAAATAGATGATTTTTAAATTCCGTTCCATGATCACTTCTAATAGCTATGACTGAAGCATTTCTTGCATTAGTTACTTCCTTATGAAATTTCTTAAATACAGAAAATGCTTAATCTTTATGGGCTAAGAACATGACCCAAGTATATCTAGAAAAATCATATACAATAACAAGACCATATTTGTTTCCACCAAGACTTGTAGTTCTAGTTGGTCCAAATAGATCCATGTGTAGTAGTTCAAGAGGTCTAGAGGTAGAGACACAATTTATGGATTTAAAAGAGCTCCTAGATTGTTTGCCATATTGACATGCTTCACAAATTTTATTTTTCTCAAATTTTAGTTTTGGCAAACCTATTACAGAATCTCTTTTAACTAACTTAGATATTGTATCCATACTTGCATGACCTAATTTACGGTGCCATAACCAACTTGCATCATCAACCTTAGTATCACTAGCTACTAAGCAAGGACTATTTTTAGCAAGATCTTCAAGATCTACTATATAGACATTTCCACGTCTTATTCCTTTGAATACTAAGCTATTGTCAATTGGGTTGGTTTTGATGCATAGAGATGGTTTAAACAGAACATCAAAACCCTTATCACATAATTGACTTATGCTAAGTAAGTTATGTTTAAGACCATCTACCAATCGTACATTATCAACAAGGGTTGAGGAGGTGATTTATATTTTACCTATACCAATGATGTGACCTTGATTATTGTCTCCAAATATCACTGCACCTCCCTTTTTAGGCTCTAGGGTGAAGAATTGGTCCTTGTCACCCGTCATGTGTCTTGAGCAGCCACTATCCAAGTACCAACAGTTTTTGTCGACCTTGGCTGCAAGACACTCCTACACAAGAAAATCATACAATTTTAGGTACCCAAGTTTTCTTGGGTCCTTCATGGTTAGTAATGTTGGTTCCTTTTGGAACCCAAACCTTTTTAATTTTCTTTTTAGCTTTTTCTTTCCTATGGTCACACATATTAGCTTTATGTCCTACTTTTCCACAGCAAAAACAGGTTATATTCTTAGTTTTACTTTCCCCTGCTTTCACAAAAAAGTTACCAAGGAGCTTTTGCTTATTCTTAGGTTTGTATCCTAAACCAGCTCTATCAAACACAGCCCGTTGATTATTAAGTATCATTTTCAATTTTTCAGAACTATATGTAAACTTTTCAACAATTGGTTTGTATTTTTCAAGCTCTTGTGTAAGCTTTTGTTTTTCTGTTTTTAGTGTGTTCAAGTCTTTTGTGAGATTATCTTTTAAAGTTTGTTTACCGTTTTTAAGTTCTGAAATTTCCTTAGTCAGTTTTTCATTATCTTTAATTAAAGTATTAGTTTCTTGAATCAACATTTGCTTGCTTGTTTTAAGTTCTAAATTTTCTTTAATGATAAAATCCTTATCCTTAATCAATTTATCGTATTTATGGAGGTGAGATTGATTGGTTAGTTTTAGCTCTTTATTCTTAAGACTTATTGTCTTATATTCATCCATTAATTCATTAAACGCATCATACAATTCATCAAAGGTAAAATCTAAATGCGTTTCAGATGTTACCTCATTTTCGTTTGCCATAAAACATAGATTGGCCTTTTCCTCTTGTTCCTCATCCGATGATGATGATGATGAATCAGAATCCGATAGGGTGGAGACGAGGACTTTCTTTTTCTTGTACTTGCTGGCCTTCTTGAGCAAAGGACAGTCCGCTCTGAAGTGTCCTGGCTTCTTACATTCGTAGCATCCGATTCTCTCATTTTCCCTTTCCTTACCTTTATCCTTGTAATAGGAACTTGAGGGACCTCTCCTTTGATGAAAGGACTTCTTTCAGTTGATGAATTTTCTGAACTTACGCACGAGAAGAGCCTCATCATCATCTCCCTCATGATCTTCTTCTTCACTGCTGCTACTGCAAGATAAATTCTTGTTAGAAGAAGTAGATTTGAGAGCTATTACCTTTCTCTTATGAGAGGATTCTTCTTCGCTGTGTTGTTTCATTGTGAGCTCGTACGTCATTAGGGATCCAAGAAGCTCCTCAAGTGGAAGCTTGTTCAAGTCCTTGGCTTCTTGGATTGCGGTAACTTTGGCCTCCCATGACCTTGGCAAACAACGAAGAATTTTTCTGACAAGGTCACTGTTAGTATAATTTTTGCCAAGGCTTTTTAGGCCATTGACAATGTCAGTAAATCTAGTAAACATGCAAGTGATAGTTGTGGAGTGATTGATTAAAATCCCTATTTGATTTTGATGAGCTCAAAGCGTTTGAGTATATCTTATGTTTACTAATGAATTCAATTAAGTGTTTCAGTGAAAATCGTGTCTAAGTGTTTCTAGACTTGGTTCAAGATATTTTGGATAAGGTATGAAGTCAGTTTGAACCAAAGTCTGAGACTTGAGTCGACTCCAGGATATTATGAGTCGACTCCAAGCGTATCAGAATCACTGGCACGGGCTCGAGTCGACTCCAGACCAGTACGAGTCGACTCCGACTGAGAACAGACAGACGAACAGAAAGCATCAACTCAAAACCTGTCAGCGAGTCGACTCCTGAAGTGCGCGAGTCGACTCCGATGCTTACCGAGTCGACTCCGGAGTAATATGAGTCGACTCCAAGAAGCTACAGACAGAAAAGTCAGAGAGCGTTTTTTTTTTTTTTCGACCCTGAGATTCGAGTTGACTCCTGTGGAACGCGAGTCGACTCCGATGGTTGGCAGGTCGACTCCAAAGAAAGTGAGAGTCGACTCTCAGTGGAACACAAGGCAAAAGTCAGAGAACCATTTTCGGACTCTGAGATTCGAGTCGACTCCCGCAATACGCGAGTCGACTCCAAGACAGCGCGAACCAAAAAGACAGAAGATCAATTTGTTGTCTCTGAGAGCCGAGTCGACTCCCAGACAGCTCGAGTCGACTCCAAGGCAGCGGTACACCAAAAAGGCAGAAGACTAAGTTTCGGAAACTGAGAGCCGAGTCGACTCCGGAGAAGTTTGAGTCGACTCCAAGACTAGACGAGCCAAAAGACAGAAGATCGGGAGTTCGGGCTCTGAGCGCCGAGTCGACTCCCAGGACTGTCGAGTCGACTCGAGCGGACCAAATTGAAAAGTTGATCTACGGATTTCATGGGAGGAGCCGACTCCGAAAATGCCAAGTCAGCTCCAGAAGTTGGCGAGTCGACTCCGGGTCAAGACGAGTCGACTCCCGCTACAGCCGAGTCGACTCCTGATCGCGCGAGTCGACTTCGACCCCAACGAACACATTGTCAGGTTGTGCAGAGTGTGCAGAACGGGCAGAAATAGGTGTCTAACGGCTAGTTTCCGTGGGGGATGGCTTAAATAGCCACAAAGGACTGTAGCAAGGCAGAGAACTACCATTCCATTCAAAGAGATCAAGCATTTATTCTCTGCAAACTTGCTTTCAACGAAAAAGAAGGAAGAGCGCCATTAACTCAATCCAACAACCTCTTTCCAGCATTGAAAGAAGTCTCCTCCTGCATTCAAGTCGATCAGACGTTCCAGAGGAGACTCAAAGTTCAAGAAGCCTTATTCTACTCCAACGCAAAAGTGTTTGAGGGATCTTAACTTCTCTCTAGTTTATATTGTAGCAAATCTGCTTTTTAAGAAGCTCAGTTTTTCTGTTTGTTTCTTATTCTTTCCATATTGTCTTTGCTTGATTCAATCGGGGGATTGAATCAAGGGTGTAGAGGTTGGTTGGTGAACCGAGTGTAAAACCAACGTGTAAGGGTTCGATTGTGATCCCGGAAAAACAATCGGGGTTGGTTCTAGTCGGTGAGCCTGGAAAAACCGACCGAGTTCGTTGTGAGCTCGTAAAACAACAAGTTTGGTTGTGAGCTTGGAAAACAACCGGCTGTAATCCAAGGGGTTATAGTGAATTCCCAAGTGAGACTTGGGGAGTGGACGTAGGAGCAAGGGTTAGCTTCGAACCACTATAAACATCGTGTTTGTGATTGCTTGTCTCTCTTTCTCTCATTCTCATTTCACTCACAGCACATAGCAACTAATTAATCACCTTACAAAAGTATTAATTAGTCATCTACAAAAGTTTTAATTGTAAAATTATTTTAAAACCCAATTCACCCCCCCTCTTGGGTTGTCTATCTGGGCAACAAGTGGTATCAGAGCCTAAACTCTTCTACCCTAAGAGTAAAAGATCGAAATGACAACCCCATTTGGATCTTCCCACATTGAGGGTCAGTCCACCCAAAGACCTCCATTCTTTAATGGATCCGATTACTCATATTGGAAGGCTAGGATGAGAATATTCATCCAAGCCCAAGACTATGAGATGTGGACCATTGTATCAAATGGACCATACATCCCATCCATCTATGTAGAGGGGGTCACTGTACCCAAACTAGAAAAGGATTGGGATGAACATGACATGAGAAAGGCACAACTCAATTCTAAAGCAATGAATGTGCTTTACTGTGCATTAGATAGGAATGAATTCAATAGAGTCTCTACTTGCAATTCTGCAAAAGAGATTTGGGACAGACTTGAAGTGACCCATGAGGGCACGAATCAAGTCAAAGAATCCAAAATAAATATATTAGTTCATAAGTATGAACTATTTAAGATGGATTCTAATGAGACAATCACTAGCATGTTCACTAGGTTTACTGACATTGTCAATGGCCTAAAAAGCCTTGGCAAAAACTATACTAACAGTGATCTTGTCAGGAAAATTCTTCGCTGTCTACCAAGGTCATGGGAAGCCAAGGTGACGGCAATCCAAGAAGCTAAGGACTCGAACAAACTTCCACTTGAAGAGCTCCTTGGATCCCTAATGACTCACGAGCTAACAATGAAGCAGCACAGCGAAGAAGAGTCCTCCCATAAGAAAAAGGTAATAACTCTTAAATCTACATCATCTAACAAGGACTTATCTTGCAGTAGCAGCAGTGAAGAAGAGGATCATGAGGGAGATGATGATGAGGCTCTTCTTGTGCGCAAATTCAGAAAATTCATCAACCACAAGAAGTCCTATCATCAAAGGAGAGGCCCCTCAAATTCCTATCGCAAGGATAAAGGTAAGGAAAGGAAAAATGAGGGGATTGGTTTCTATGAGTGCAAAAAGCCGGGACACATCAGAGCTGAGTGTCCCTTACTAAAGAAGAGCAGCAAGTACAAGAAGAAGAAAGCCCTTGTCACCACCTTATCGGACTCCGACGCATCATCTTCATCATCGGATGAAGAACAAGAAGTAAAGGCCAATTTCTGCTTCATGGCCAATGAAAATGAGGTAACGTTCGAAACGCATCTAGATTTTACATTTGATGAATTGTATGATGCATTTAATGAATTAATGATAGCATATAAGGCTATAAACCTTAAGAACAAAGAGCTAAAGCTAGCTAATCAATCTTACTTACATAAATACGATAAATTAGTTAAGGATAAGGACTCTATCACCAAAGAAAATTTAGAACTTAAGACAAGCAATCAACTCTTAACTCAAAAGACTAATACCTTGAGTAAAGATATTGAAAAACTAACTAAGAAAATTTCAGAACTTAAAAACAACAAACAAATCTTAAATGAGAATGTCATAAAAGATTTAAACATTCTAAAAACCGAAAAACAAACTCTAACTAAAGAACTTGAAAAGTACAAACCTTTGGTTGAAAAATTTACATATAGTTCAGAAAAACTGAATATGATACTTAATAGTCAACGAGCCGTATTTAATAGAGCGGATTTAGGATATAAACCTAAAAATAAGCAAAAACTTCTTAGTAACTTCTTTGTTAAAGCTGGAGAAAGCAAAACTAAGAAAGTAACCTGCTTTTGTTGTGGAACTGTAGGACATAAAGCAAACATATGTGACTATAGGAAAGGAAAAACTAAAAGAAAAATTAAAAGGGTATGGGTTCCAAAAGGAACCAATATGACTAACCATGAAGGATCCAAAAAAACTTGGGTACCTAAGATTATATGATCTGCTTGTGTAGGAGTGTCTTGCAGCCAAGGTCAACAAAAATTGCTGGTATTTGGACAGTGGCTGCTCAAGACACATGACGGGTGACAAGGATCAATTCTTCACCCTTGAAGCTAAGAAGGGAGGTGCTGTGACTTTTGGAGACAACAACCAAGGTCACATCATTGGTATAGGTAAAGTACAAATTATCCCTTCTACTTTTATTGATAATGTTCGATATGTTGATGGTCTTAAGCATAATTTATTAAGCATTAGTCAATTATGTGATAGAGGCTATGATGTTATGTTTAAACCATCACTATGCATCGTAACAAACCCAAATGACAATAGTTTAGTTTTTAAAGGAATAAGACGTGGGAATGTGTAAGTTGTAGACCTTGAGGATCTTGCCAAACACAACCCATGCTTAGTTGTTAATGAAACTAAGGACAATGATGCTAGTTGGTTATGGCACCGTAAGTTAGGTCATGCAAGCATGGACACAATATCCAAACTAGTTAAAAGAGATTCTGTGATAGGTTTGCCAAAATTAAAGTTTGAAAAGAATAAAATTTGTGAAGCATGTCAATTTGGCAAACAATCAAGGAACTCCTTTAAATCTATAAATTGTGTCTCAACTTCTAGACCTCTAGAACTACTACACATGGACCTATTCGGACCAACTAGAACCACAAGCCTAGGTGGAAATAAATATGGTCTAGTTATTGTAGATGATTATTCTAGATACACTTGGGTCATGTTCTTAACTCATAAGGATCAAGCTTTTTCAGTTTTCGAGAAATTTCATAAAGAAGTAACCAATGCTAGGGATACTTCAGTAATAGCTATTAGAAGTGACCATGGTACCGAATTTGAAAATTATTTATTTGAAGAATTTTGTAGTAAAAAGGGGATAACACACAACTTTTCTGCACCTAGGACACCACAACAAAATGGAGTTGTGGAAAGAAAAAATAGAACTCTAGAGAAAATGGCTAGAACTATGTTATGTGAAAGTAACCTCCCTAAGTACTTATGGGGAGAAGCCATTAATACTTCCTATCATATACTAAATAGAGTTTTATTGAGACCTATTATAAAGAAAACACCTTATGAACTTTGGAAAAACAGAAAACCAAAGGTAAACTATTTTCATGTCTTTGGATGTAGGTGTTTTGTTCATAATAATGGGAAAGATAATCTAGGAAAATTTGACTTAAAATCTGATGAGGCTATATTCTTGGGGTACTCTACAACTAGCAAAGCCTATAGAGTCTTTAATAAAAGAACCTTAGTTATAGAAGAATCTATACATGTTGTATTTGATGATTCTAGTGACATCTCTTCTAGCAAGAGAGTTAATTTTGATGATGATGCTGAAATTCTTGAAGAAAAGATAGATGAGATGACATTACAAGATGATAATCAAAAATTAATTGAAGGTGCATCATCAAGCCAAGAGGCTATTGTGGATCATGGGCTAACTAAAGCTTGGAGGTATGCTCACGGGCATCCTAAGGAATTAATTCTAGATGATCCATCTCAACCTATTAGGACTAGAGCATCCCTTAGGAACTTAAACAATCATCTAGCTTTCGTTTCACATTTTGAGCCCAAACACATAGAAGAAGCTGAAAAAGATGTAAATTGGATAAATGCAATGCAAGAAGAATTAAACCAATTTACTAGAAACAAAGTATGGAATCTAGTTGAAAGACCTACTGAATATTCAATTATAGGTACCAAATGGATTTATAAAAATAAACTTGATGAAAATGGTATTGTAATAAGGAATAAGGCTAGACTAGTAGCAAAGGGTTATAATCAAGAAGAAGGTATAGATTTTGATGAAACCTTTGCTCCGGTAGCTAGACTTGAAGCAATTAGACTTTTACTAGCTTTTGCATGCTCTAAGGACTTTAAATTATTTCAAATGGATGTAAAAAGTGCATTTTTAAATGGGTATATTAATGAGGAGGTATATGTAGAACAACCTCCTGGTTTTGAAAATCATCAATACCCTAATCATGTTTATAGATTGAACAAAGCACTTTATGGTTTGAAACAAGCACCTAGAGCATGGTATGAGAGACTTAGCAAATTCCTATTAGAACATGAGTTCTCTAGGGGTAATGTAGATACAACACTGTTTCTGAAAAGGCAAAACAAAGATATGTTATTAGTACAGATTTATGTTGATGATATTATTTTCGGTGCTACTAACAATCGCCTCTGCGAAGAATTTGCTGATTTGATGCAGAGTGAATTTGAAATGAGCATGATGGGAGAGCTGAATTACTTCCTTGGACTTCAAATCAAACAATCTGAAGAAGGCATCTTCATCAGTCAAGCCAAATACATCAAGGAGATGCTCAAGAAGTTTGATATGGAGGGAAACAAATCAATCAGCACCCCCATGAGCTCATCATGCAAATTAGACCAAGATGAATCAGGTAAATCTGTAGATCAGAAGCTATATAGAGGTATGATAGGATCTTTGTTGTATTTAACTGCAAGTAGACCTGATATCATGTTTAGTGTTTGCATGTGTGCAAGATATCAGTCTAATCCTAAAGAATCTCATCTAATTGCAGTCAAAAGAATCTTTAAATACCTAATAGAAACCAAGAATATAGGTTTATGGTATTCTAAAGAATCTAGCCTAAAATTAATAGGATACACAGATTCAGACTTTGCTGGATGTAAACTTGATAGAAAAAGTACCAGCGGGTCTTGTCAATTTCTAGGAGAAAACCTAATCTCATGGTTTAGCAAGAAACAAAACTCGGTTGCTTTATCTACTGCTGAAGCTGAATATATTGCAGCCGGAAGTTGTTGTGCTCAAATCTTGTAGATCAAACAACAATTAGAAGATTATTGGCATTAAACAAGACAAAATTTCCATTAATTGTGATAATACAAGTGCCATTAATCTAACTAAAAATTCAATTCAGCATTCAAGAACTAAACATATTGAGATAAGACATCACTTCATAAGAGATCATGTACTGAATGGTGATGTGATACTTCAATTTGTTTGTACTTATGATCAATTAGCTGACATTTTTACAAAACCCTTAAGTGAAGAGAGATTTAGTGTGCTTAGAAGGGGATTAGGAGTGATTGATCCATCCTAGTGGTAGTTTCCACTAGATTCATTGATTTTGATGATTAGATTGTGGTTAAAATAGAGTTTCTTTTGAATGATCATCAAATCAGATCATAATTTAGTGATTTTTCCTCATTCGGCACGAACATAGCATGATTTTTAGGTGCGTGCCAAAGTTCGAGACGACTCGAGTAAGTTTCAGAGTCGGCTCATAAGGGGGAGTCGACTCGGACATTTATGGGAGTCGACTCGAGATCAATGGCCGCAGAGGGTGAGTCGACTCGCATACAGTCGGGAGTCGACTCAAGGTCAATAGGCGCATAAGGAGAGTCGACTCGCGCATACTTTGGAGTCGACTCGAGGTCGAGTCGACTCGCGACTCAGAGGAGTCGACTCGCAGTCGGGATCCGACTTTTTAACCCTAGCTCCATCGTTTTCAAAACATTTCTATTCACCGCCGCCACTGTTCACAAGCCCTAGAGCCGACTCCTAGGTCGTCTCCGGCCGTTCCCAAGCCTTTTCCCGTCCATTTTCCTCGTGTCTTTAGGTTCATTCCTCTCCCCTAGGTCAAAATGCCTCGTAAAGCCGTTGTCCGGAAGAGGCGCCAACCCGAGGCCGGTCCCGAGAGGCGATCCAAGGCTCGGCACGATCCCGCGAGGCCGCAACCTCCGACTCGTTCCCCGCCGAGGGCCGTTCCCTCGAGGCTGTGTGCCGGGAAGGCGGTCTCCACCGGGAGATACGTCGATTTCGACTATCTCTCCCGGGAGGGATTCACTATAGAAGATAGACTTAGGGCCCAGGGTTTAGAGTATTTTTGTTCCCTAGACCTCCCCACATATTCTGGCCTGATTAGAGAGTTCTATGGTACTGTCCATAGGGGGGATGGGGGAATAGAGGGAACCGTAGCCGGTGTCCCACTGTTTATTTCCGAGGATTTCATAGCCCAAATCCTCCACCTTCCACAGTTAGGGGTGGCTCCCACACACCCCGAAGATAGGACTGAGGCCCTTACGGCCATTCTAGGGCATCCACCCCAGTCCCCTTTAGATGAGGTGTCCGCCAGCTCACTCTCAGTTGAGATGCGGCTCTTCTTGAGCATCATTTCTCGGTCTTTGTTCCCAAAGACCGGACGGTTCGACTTTGTGTCTGAGAGGGACCTAGCCCTCATGTACTACTTTCTCCAGGATACCCCCATAAACTTTTCCAAGATGATATATAGATACCTATGTGAGCCACTAGATAGACCTAGGCTCACCCTCCCCTATGGCATGTTGTTCACCCTTATCTTTAGGAAGGCCGAGATCCCTATTCCTGAGGGGGAACCCTCTCGCGCATTGCGATGGACAGATCGCATGCGTCCGGGGACCCTACACAGGATGGGGTTTCGGAAGGTCGAGGGGACATGGGTTAGGAAGTCTTCTACCTCCACACGTACCACCAGACACTCTCCTAGTCCTGACCCAGACTCTGATTATCCCACTCAGCCTTCCACTCCAGTACCCTCCACCTCAGCCGGACCCTCCTCCTCAGCTCCACCACCCATGGAGGTCCGGATCGCTCCTGAGCAGCTCCTGGAGTTGCGGCAGGAGATTGTCAGAGACCTGCGGAATGATCTACTTCGGGAGCTCCGAGGTTCAGTGCCTGCTCCCACTCCTGCACCCACATCTTCTGAGTTGGTCCCTTCCTTGACTGCCATGACTGACATGACGGCCCATGTACGGGAAGAGATCTACAATGTCCGGAGCTTGATCCAGGCTCAGTTCTCCAGCATGAGTGAGGTCACGGGTATCACTCGGAAGATGCGCGATGACATCCGGAAGGACATGAGCACCACTACTCAGGGGGCCGAGCGCTTGTCGAATGTGCTCATCGACAAGCTGGACGCACTTCAGAAGTCGGTGACCGAGCTCGACACGATGCATAGCAGGGCCACCTCGGCCATCATCCGACAGCTAGAGCACGTCACCAATGCGGTCCAAGCACTCGCTGAGCGCATGCCTCGGGGAGCCACATCCTCTTCGAGGAAGCCCTAGATATCGTTTTGTATTTGGATATGTATTGTTTTCCTTTACTTATTGTATTCTCAAATGTATTTACATACAAATCAATACAATGAGTAGCCATATTTTCTGCAATTCTATGCCATTTGATCTATGATTGATTGTGTGTTCTGATTACCTCCTTTTTGATACGATGACAAAAAGGGGGAGAAATATTTAATAGATATGTAAATGGAATCAACATAAAAGGAATCAAAATGAAAATTAAAACATAATTTGTTCTTAGTGGATTTGGTACCTCGAGGCTCATTATCTCTCTGTTGGGGCTCCTAATGGAGTAATCTCCAGAATCTATTCAAGGGATATTCGGAGATTAGCCGAATCCTACTCAAGAACAAATTGACAGATTTTCCCTCTAAAAACCAAAAATTTCAGTTCAAAAACTTCAATGCATTAAAAGAAAATTTAGAGAATCAAAATAAAGTAGAATGCGTATGTTGAGGGGGAGAATCTGAATTTTTAAGAAAGCTAAATCATTAAATATATATAAGCCAAACAATTGATTGCATGATATGAAGGCTTATATAATTCCAAATGAAAGGAGGAGCTTTAACTCCAAAATTTATTGTTTCACACCTTTCAAGATTGGATAAATCAAATAACCAGACATTTGAATTCATTTATGGATTTTATTTCCTTATTTATTAAGCAATTCACTTTACATATACTCAAAGTTTTGTCATCATCAAAAAGGGGGAGATTGTGGAGTGATTGATTAAAACCCCTATTTGATTTTGATGAGCTCAAAGCGTTTGAGTATATCTTATGTTTACTAATGAATTCAATTAAGTGTTTCAGTGAAAATCGTGTCTAAGTGTTTCTAGACTTGGTTCAAGATATTTTGGATAAGGTATGAAGTCAGTTTGAACCAAAGTCTGAGACTTGAGTCGACTCCAGGATATTACGAGTCGACTCCAAGCGTATCAGAATCACTGGCACGGGCTCGAGTCGACTCCAGACCAGTACGAGTCGACTCCGACTGAGAACAGACAGACGAACAGAAAGCATCAACTCAAAACCTGTCAGCGAGTCGACTCCTGAAGTGCGCGAGTCGACTCCGATGCTTACCGAGTCGACTCCGGAGTAATATGAGTCGACTCCAAGAAGCTACAGACAGAAAAGTCAGAGAGCGTTTTTTTTTTTTTTCAACCCTGAGATTCGAGTCGACTCCTGTGGAACGCGAGTCGACTCCGATGGTTGGCAGGTCGACTCCAAAGAAAGTGAGAGTCGACTCTCAGTGGAACACAAGGCAAAAGTCAGAGAACCGTTTTCGGACTCTGAGATTCGAGTCGACTCCCGCAATACGCGAGTCGACTCCAAGACAGCGCGACCCAAAAAGACAGAAGATCAATTTGTTGTCTCTGAGAGCCGAGTCGACTCCCAGACAGCTCGAGTCGACTCCAAGGCAGCGGTACACCAAAAAGGCAGAAGACTAAGTTTCGGAAACTGAGAGCCGAGTCGACTCCGGGGAAGTTCGAGTCGACTCCAAGACTAGACGAGCCAAAAGACAGAAGATCGGGAGTTCGGGCTCTGAGCGCCGAGTCGACTCCCAGGACTGTCGAGTCGACTCGAGCGGACCAAATTGAAAAGTTGATCTACGGATGTCATGGGAGGAGCCGACTCCGAAAATGCCAAGTCAGCTCCAGAAGTTGGCGAGTCGACTCCGGGTCAAGACGAGTCGACTCCCAGTCGAAGAAGCTACTTTAATTCAAATCCGGAACAGTTGCCGAGTCGACTCCAGAAAAGCATGAGTCGACTCCCGCTACAGCCGAGTCGACTCCTGATCGCGCGAGTCGACTCCGACCCCAACGGACACATTGTCAGGTTGTGCAGAGTGTGCAGAACGGGCAGAAATAGGTGTCTAACGGCTAGTTTCCATGGGGGATGGCTTAAATAGCCACAGAGGACTGTAGCAAGGTAGAGAATTACCATTCCATTCAAAGAGATCAAGCATTTATTCTCTGCAAACTTGCTTTCAACGAAAAAGAAGGAAGAGCGCCATTAACTCAATCCAACAACCTCTTCCCAGCATTGAAAGAAGTCTCCTCCTGCATTCAAGTCGATCAGACGTTCCAGAGGAGACTCAAAGTTCAAGAAGCCTTATTCTACTCCAACGCAAAAGTGTTTGAGGGCTCTTAACTTCTCTCTAGTTTATATTGTAGCAAATCTGCTTTTTAAGAAGCTCAGTTTTTCTGTTTGTTTCTTATTCTTTCCATATTGTCTTTGCTTGATTCAATCGGGGGATTGAATCAAGGGTGTAGAGGTTGGTTGGTGAGCCGAGTGTAAAACCAACGTGTAAGGGTTCGATTGTGATCCCGGGAAAACAATCGGGGTTGGTTCTAGTCGGTGAGCCTGGGAAAACCGACCGAGTTCGTTGTGAGCTTGTAAAACAACAAGTTTGGTTGTGAGCTTGGTAAACTACCGTCTGTAATCCAAGGAGTTATAGTGAATTCCCAAGTGAGACTTGGAGAGTGGACATAGGAGCAAGGGTTAGCTCCGAACCACTATAAACATCGTGTTTGTGATTGCTTGTCTCTCTTTCTCTCATTCTCATTTCACTCACAGCACATAGCAACTAATTAATCACCTTGCAAAAGTATTAATTAGTCATCTACAAAAGTTTTAATTGTAAAATTATTTTAAAACCCAATTCACCCCCCCTCTTGGGTTGTCTATCTGGGCAACAATAGTTTCATTGGAATCCATCTTAAATAATTCATACTTATGAACTAATATATTTATTTTGGATTCTTTTACTTGATTTGTGCCCTCGTGGGTCACTTCAAGTATATCCCATATCTCTTTTGCAGAATTGCAAGTAGAGACTCTATTAAATTCATTTCGGTCTAAAGCACAATAAAGCACATTCATTGCTTTGGCATTTAGTTGTGCCTTCCTTATATCATTGTCATCCCAATCCTTTTCAAGTTTGGATATAGTAACACCCTCTACAAAAATTGATGGGATGTATGGTCCATTAAGTATGGTGGTCCACATCTCATAGTCTTGTGCTTGGATAAATATTCTCATCCTAGCCTTCTAATATGAGTAGTCGGTTCCATTGAAGAATGGAGGTCTATGGGTGGACTGGCCCTCAATATGAGAAGATCCAAATGGGGTTGTCATTTTGATCTTTTACTCTTTTGGTAGAAGAGTTCCGGCTCTGATACCACTTGTTGCCCAGATAGACAACCCAAGAGGGGGGGGGTGAATTGGGTTTTAAAATAATTATTGCAATTAAAAGACTTTGTGAGTAACTAATTAAAACTTTTGCGAGTGGATTAATTAGTTGCTATATGCAGTGGATGAAGGAAAAGGAAGAGACAATGAAACAATCACAAACACAAGCAATTTTATAGTGGTTCGAAGCTAACCCTTGCTCCTACGTCCACTCCCCAAGCCTCACTTGGGAGTTCACTATAATCCCTCGGATTATAGCCGGTTGTTTTACAAGTTCACAACCCAACTTGTTGTTTTACGAGATCACAACGAACTCGGTCGGTTTTCACAGGCTCACCGACTAGAACCACCCGATTGTTTTTCCGGGATCACAATCAAACCCTTACACCGTTGGTTTTAACCTTGGCTCACCAACAAACTTTAACACCCTTGATTCAATCCCCTGATTGAATCAAGTAAGAAACAAATAGTTTGGAACAAACAGAAAAAGAAAGCTTCTCAAAAGCGTATTTAAACAATTTAAGCAAGGAAGAGTAAGAAGCCCTCAAACTGATTTTGGAGATGGAGGAAGGGGCTTTTCAAACTCTTTGACTCCTCTTGAATTTGATGTAGACTTGCTGTCAGGAGGAGAGCCTTGAATGTGAGGAAGAGAGTTGGAGAGTCGACTTCAATGCACTTCTTCCTTCTTTTTCGTGTAATCACTCTAGAGAGCTCTTGATTGGTGGAAATCTCTTTAGCTTTGAATGGAGTCTCTCTTTCTTACTCTATTACTGTTCACTCAGGCTATTTAAGCCATTCCCGGAGTAAAATAGCCATTAGACACATCCTTCTAGCCGTTCTGCACATTCTGCAACTCCTGACAATGTTTCCGTTGGGATCGGAGTCGACTCGCGCGATCTGGAGTCGACTCGCCTGTTGCAGGAGTCGACTCATGCTTTTCTGGAGACGGCTCGGCAACTGTTCTGGATTTGAATTAAAGTGCTGTCTTGACTTGGAGTCGACTCGACTGAACCTGGAGTCGACTCCCCAATATCTGGAGCTGACCCGGCACTTTTGGAGACGACTCGTTCTAAGGAATCCAGAGATCTTTCTTTCAAGTTTGCTCACTCGAGTCGACTCGGATATTCTGGGAGTCGACTCGGCACTCAGAGCCCGAAATTCCGATCTTCTGTCTGTTGACCTGTGTTGTCTCGGAGTCGACTCGGCTCTCAGAGACGAAAATACAGTCTTCTGTCTTGGGGTTGCGCTGCCTTGGAGTCGACTCGAACTTTGCGGGAGTCGACTCGGCTCTCAGACATCGAAGTTGGCTCTCTGACTTTTAGCCTTACATTTCACTGGGAGTCGACTCTTGCTTCCTTAGGAGTCGACCTGCCAACCATCGGAGTCGACTCGAGTTCTTCGGGAGTTGACTCGGCTCTCAGAGTCCAAAATGGCTTCTCTGTCTTTCTGTCTGTTACTCCATGGAGTCGACTTATACTATGCTGGAGTCGACTCGACAAGCATCAGAGTCGACTCGAATTCTTCAGGAGTCGACTCGTTGACAGGTTCTGAGATGAATCTTTCTGTCCGGCTGTCTGTTCTCAGTCGGAGTCGACTCGTAATGTGCAGGAGTCGACTCGAGCTTGTGCCAGAGCTTCTGATACGCTTGGAGTCGACTCGTAATCTTCCGGAGTCGACTCGAGATTCAGACTTTGGTTCAAATTGAATTCCTTACTTATCCAAAGTGTATTGAACCAAAGCTAGAGACACTTGAACATAAATTTACAAATATTTGACTGAAACACTAGATTGAATTCATTAGTATAACATAAGATATACTCAAATGCTTTGAGCTCATCAAAATTAAATAGGGTTATAATCAATCACTCCACACTAATCCAATTAGGACTCCAAGGATCCTATTCCAAGTAGGACTCATGATCAAGTCCAATTAATTAAATTAAATTGCAATCCGATTGCAATTATTCCTTCTTCAACTCACTAACTCTTAGCGGGTTAACCAATTATCAATCAAATTGATTATTTATGATTTCTAATCATAATTCAACCATCGGATCGGTCAATACCTCTAATGTGTGTGACCCCATAGGTTCTATTCTGACTGGTAGTGAGATATATTGCGATCTCTATCACAATATCATTGAAAACTCCTTTCAATGGGTTGAAACAATTCCAACTCAACTCACCAGGGATCATCGACCATCAAGATGGTCCCTATGAGTCTCACCATCCACCAGTGACACCTAGCAGTATGTAGCGAAAACCCAGTAGAATGGAATAATGAACCTCTAGGTGCAGTTATCGTATGATACAATCTTTCTATTGTAGATCCCTACAGAACGGAGGTTATGGATAACTCGTCAAACCCCGTCGTCTGTCATATGTCTAGATTTATTCGACTTGAGTTCGAGAGTGGAAAACTCTTTCTCCTCTGTATATACTGCCCTGGTCAAGGTCTTAGAACTCAGTCTTATAAATCACATAGGATCATTCCTCATCCATCAAGGTCGATCGATTCCATGTAGGTGCATACCCTACTCCTATAGTGAACATACTGCAGCCAATCTACACTACAAGGACCCATATAACTAGAGACCATGTATATGTGTAGTCAAACTACAATAACCTCACTGTGAGTAGCCGAATCACCGTAGGTCAAAGGACCAGTCACACTACTGCAACATCAAGCAAGTCACTGACGATTGGATAGACATCCAAGTGACTTCTTGTCTTGGTCACGCTCAGTACCCTTGTTCTCTAACAAGCACCTGCACTATTACTTCATTGTCTCTATACTGTGAACTCGAGTCTCGTTCATCCATAAGGAAAGCGATCTGTGCACTGATCTTATCGGATCGATCACCGTCCTCGTGATGATCCATTGATCAGGAGCATTTAGAAATTAATCACCGACCATACATGGCTTAAATTCTCAACTCTTGAGAATATGTATTATCATCTTATTAATTTTTTAGACGATTCATAGACACATAAATAATATGAATGAAAAAGATGCCCATTTATTATTCAATAATAATAAAGTCAAGTATAAAACAATGTCCCAGAATTAATAATGTGTCAGCCAGATTGGCTTCTAGGGCATATATCTAACAATCTTCCACTTGCACTAAAGCCAATCAATCATATATCTAAGTCCCATCTTTCAAGGTGGGCTTCAGTCTTCTGCTGACTTAGCTGCTTAGTGAGCGGGTCTGCTACATTGTCCGCGGAGTCTACTCTCTGCACTTCGATATATTTCTTCTCGAGGTAGTCGCGTATGAGGTGAAAGCGCCGCTCTATGTGCTTGGACTTCTGATAAGACCTTAGCTCCTTAGCAAGAGCTATGGCGTCATTATTATCGCAGTAGAGTGTGATGGCATCTGATGGCATTACATCTAGCTCTGCAATGAATTTCTTAAACTAGAAGGCTTCCTTTGCAGCTTCAGAGGCGATGATATACTCAGCTTCCATGGTAAAATCAGCAATGATCGGTTGTTTGGAACTCTTCCAATTTACCGTACCACCATTGCACAAGAACACATATCCAGATGTAGACTTTCTATCATCAATATCAGTCATGAAGTCTGAATCTGTGTATCCTTCTACCTTTAACTCTGATGCTCCTCCAAAGACCAAGAACAAATCTTTAGTTCTTCTCAAGTACTTAAGAATGTTCTTCACAGCTTGTGGAGTGATTGATTATAACTCTATTTGATTTTGATGAGCTCAAAGCATTTGAATATATCTTATACTAATGAATTCAATCTAGTGTTTCAGCCAAATATTTGTGAATTTATGTTTAAGTGTCTCTAGCTTTGGTTCAATACATTTTGGCTAAGTATGGAACTCAGTTTGAACCAAAGTCTGAAGCTCGAGTCGACTCCGGAAGATTACGAGTCGACTCCAAGTGTTTCAGAAGCTCTGGCACATGCTCGAGTCGACTCCGGTACACTACGAGTCGACTCTGACTGAGAACTGATAGAAAGACAGAAAGTTGATTTTCAGACTCTGTCAGCGAGTCGACTCCAGAAGGGTTCGAGTCGACTCCGATGGTTGCCGAGTCGACTCCCGACGTTTCCGAGTCGACTCCAAAGGGTAACAGAAGAAAGACAGAACAATGTATTTCAGACCCTGCAACCGAGTTGACTCCAGAAGGTTACGAGTCGACTTCGAAGTTTGGCGAGTCGACTCCTAGTTAAGTACGAGTCGACTCTCAGAGGAAAGCAAAACTAGAAGGCAGTTCAAGCCAAAACACAGAGGATCAGTTTTCGGATTCTGAGAGCCGAGTCGACTCCAACAAAGTGCGAGTCGACTCCGAGGCAGTTCAACTCAAAACACAGAGAAACAGTTTTCGGATCCTGAGAGCCGAGCCGACTCCAAGTACTCCCGAGTCGACTCCCAAGTTAGCCGAGTCGACCCCAACAAAATCCGAGTCGACTCCGAGGCAGTTCAACTCCAAACACAGAGGATCAGTTTTCGGGCTCTGAGAGCCGAGTCGACTCCAAGATGATCCGAGTCGACTCGAGAAAGAAATACAGAAAAATAGATCTCTGGAACCCTGAGAACGAGTCGTCTCCGGAGGGCCGAGTCATCTCCAGACATTGGCGAGTCGACTCCAGGGTTGGCCGAGTCGACTCCAGAACGGGACAGCACTGTTGCCCAGATAGACAACCCAAGAGGGGGGGTGAATTGGGTTTTAAAATAATTTTAACTATTAAAGCGTTTGTGGGTGACTAATTAATGCTTTTTACAAGATGATTAATTAGTTGCTGTGATGTGTATGAAATGAGAGTAATGGTAAGAGACAAGCAATCACAAACACAAAGCTTTTATAGTGGTTCGGAGCTAACCCTTGCTCCTACGTCCACTCCCCAAGTCTCTCTTGGGAATTCACTATAACCCCTTGGATTACAGCCGGTTGTTTTCCAAGCTCACAACCAAACTTGTTGTTTTACGAGCTCACAACGAACTCGGTCGGTTTTTCCAGGCTCACCGACTAGAACCAACCCCGATTGTTTTTCCGGGATCACAATCGAACCCTTACACGTTGGTTTTACACTCGGCTCACCAACCAACCTCAATACTCTTGATTCAATGCCCCGATTGAACCAAGCAAAGACAAAGGTGTAGATAAAAGAGACAAACAGAAAAATACAGCTTCTCAAAAGCAGATAAATGGCAATATGAACAATAACGAAGTTAAGAGCCCTCAAACGCTTTTAAGTTGGAGAAGAGGAAGGGCTTCTTAAACTTCTGGTCTCCTCTTGAGTGAGTAGTCGACTTGAATGCAGGAGGAGAAGGCTTTTAATTGCTGGGAAGATGTAGGTGGATGCAGTAAATGCAGATCTTCCTCTTTTTCGTTGAAGAACACGTTGCAGAGCTTGAATGCTTGATTAGTTGGAGTGGAATGGTTCTTCTCTGCCTTGCTACAGTCTTCTGTGGCTATTTAAACCAACCCCCACGGAAACTAGCCGTTAGAGAGCTTTTTCTGCCCGTTCTGCACACTCTGCGCAGCCTGACAATGTGTCCGTTGGTGGGTTAGAGTCGACTCGCGCGATCAGGAGTCGACTCGGCTGTAGCGGGAGTCGACTCAAGCTTTTCCGGAGTCGACTCGGCAACTGTTCCAAATTTGAATTAAAGTTGCCTTCACGACTGGGAGTCGACTCGTCTTAACCTGGAGTCGACTCGCCAACTTCTGGAGCTGACTTGGCAATTTCGGAGTCGGCTCATCCACTGAAGTCCGTGGATCCAATTTTGAATTTGATCCACTCGAGTCGACTCGACTATCCTGGGAGTCGACTCGAATCTCAGAGCCCGAACTCCCGATTCTCTGTCTTTTGGCTCGTCCAGTCTTGGAGTCGACTCAAACTTCCTCGGAGTCGACTCGGCTCTCAGTTTCCGAAACTTGGTCTTCTGCCTTTTTGATGTGAAGCTGTCTTGGAGTCGACTCGAGCTGTCTGGGAGTCGACTCAAATCTCAGAGGCAGTAATTTGGTCTTCTGTCTGTTGATGGTCGCGGAGTCTTGGAGTCGACTCGCATATTGCGGAAGTCGACTCGAATCTCAGAGTCCGAAAATTGCTCTCTGACTTTTTCTTGTGTTCCTCTGAGAGTCGACTCTCACCTTCTTTGGAGTCGACTTGCCATCCATCGGAGTCGACTCGCGTTTCACTAGAGTCGACTCGAATCTCAGACCCAAAAACTGCTCTCTGACTTTTTCTTTGTGTTCCTCTTGGAGTCGACTCTTACTATCCTGGAGTCGACTCGGTGAACATCGGAGTCGACTCGCGCACTTTGGGAGTCGACTCGTTGACATGTTCTGAGTTGAAGCTTTCTGTTCTTCTGTCTGTTCTCAGTCGGAGTCGACTCGTACAGATCTGGAGTCGACTCGAGCCCGTGCCAGTGAACTTGATACGCTTGGAGTCGACTCGTGATACTCTGGAGTCGACTCGAGTCTCAGACTTTGGTTCAAGCTGACTTCTTAACTTATCCAAAAATTATGAACCAAGTCTTGAGACACTTAGACAAGATTTTCACTGAAACACTTAATTGAATTCATTAGTAAACAAGAAATATACTCAATTGCTTTGATCTCATCAAAATCAAATAGGGTTTTAATCAATCACTCCACAAGCACTTTAATTCAAATCTTGAACAGTGGGCGAGTCGTCTCCAGCAAAGTGTGAGTCGACTCCAGCAACAGCCGAGTCGACTTCAGATCGAGCGAGTCGACTCCGACCCCAACGGATACACTGTCAGGAGTTGCAGAGTGTGCAGAATGGCCACAAAAAGGTGTCTAACGGCTAGTTTTCAAAGTGGACTGCTTAAATAGCCAGAGTGAACAGTAGTAGACATTAAGAGAGCTATTCCATTCAAACAAAAAGGGATTTCCACCTACCAAAGGCTCTCAAGAGTAAATACGAGAGAAAGAAGAAAAAAGCGCATTGAACTCCATCCAACAAACGTTTCCTTCGCATTCAAGGCTCTCCTCTGACATCAGATCATTAGTGCATTCAAAGAGGAGACTCAGAGTTCGAGAAGCCCCCTCTTCCTCTTCCAAAATCTGTTTGAGGGCTTCTAACTCTACATTATTTACATTGTTCATATTTGCCTTTTAAGAAGCTTTTTTTGTACTCTTTACAAACTGTTTTCTTATTACTTGATTCAATCAGGAGATTGAATCAAGGTTGTTGAGGTTTGTTGGTGAGCCGAAGTTAAAACCAACGGTGTAAGGGTTCGATTGTGATCCCGGAAAAATAATCGGGTGGTTCTAGTCGGTGAGCCTGTGAAAACCGACCGAGTTCGTTGTGATCCCGTGAAAACAACAAGTTGGGTTGTGAACTTGTAAAACAACCGGCTATAATCCTAGGAATTATAGTGAACTCCCAAGTGAAGCTTGGGGAGTGGACGTAGGAGCAAGGGTTAGCTCCGAACCACTATAAAACCTCTTGTGTTTGTAATTGATTCATTATCTCTTCCATCCTCTCCACTCACTACAACTAGTAATCTAATTAATCAGCCTGCAATAATATTAATTAGTTACTCATTAAGTTTTAATTTGCAATTATTACTTAAAACCCAATTCACCCCCCCTCTTGGGTTGTCTTCTTGGGCAACAAGTGGTATCAGAGCAGGAGCTTTTCTATCAAAAGAGTAAAAGATCAAAATGACAACCCCTTTTGGATCTTCACTTATTGAGGGACAATCCACCAATAGGCCTCCATTCTTCAATAGAACCGACTACGCATATTGGAAGGCTAGGATAAAAATATTTATCCAAGCCCAAGACTATGAGATCTGGAGTATCATAGTTAATGGACCATACATTCCTTCTATTTTTTTAGATAACATTACTATTCCCAAACTTGAAAAAGATTGGGATGACAATGATAGAAGGAAGGCACAACTAAATGCCAAAGCAATGAATGTGCTTTATTGTGCCTTAGACCGTAATGAATTCAATAGAGTCTCTACTTGCAGTTCTACAAAAGAGATATGGGACAGACTTGAAGTGACCCACGAGGGCACGAATCAAGTCAAGGAATCCAAAATAAACATACTAGTTCATAAGTATGAACTATTTAAAATGGATTCTAATGAAACTATCACTTGCATGTTTACTAAATTTACTGATATTGTCAATGGTCTAAAAAGCCTTGGCAAAAGTTATGCTAACAGTGACCTTGTCAGAAAAATTCTTCGATCTTTGCCAAGGTCATCGGAAGCCAAGGTAACGGCAATCCAAGAAGCCAAGGACTTAAACAAGCTGCCACTCGAGGAGCTTCTTGGATCCCTGATGACGCATGAGCTCACAATGAAACAACACAACGAAGAAGAATCCTCTCATAAGAAAAAGGTAATAGCCCTCAAATCTACTTCTTCTAACAAAGATCCATCTTGCAGTAGCAACAGCGAAGAAGAAGACAATGAGGGAGATGATGATGAGGCTTTTCTCGTGCGAAAGTTCAGAAAGTTCATCAACCGGAAGAAGTCCTTTCATCAGAGGAGAGGTCCCTCAAATTTCTACAACAAGGACAAAGGTAAGGAAAGGGAAAGTGAGGGAATCGGTTGCTATGAGTGCAAGAAACCGGGACATTTCAGAATCGACTGTCCATTATTGAAGAAGAGCATCAAGCACAAGAAGAAGAAAGCTCTTGTCACCACCCTGATAGACTCCGATTCATCATCATCATCATCGGATGAGGAACAAGAGAAAAATGCCAACTTCTGTTTTATGGCAAATGAAAATAAGGTAACATCTGAAACGCATTTAGATTTTACCTTTGATGAATTGTATGATGCTTTTAATGAACTAATGGATGAATATAAGACAATAAATCTTAAGAATAAAGAACTAAAACTAACTAATCAATCTCACTTCCATAAGTATGATAAATTAATTAAGGACAAGGATTTTATCATTAAAGAAAATTTAGAACTTAAAACAAGCAACCAAATATTAATTCAAAAAACTAATACCTTAATTAAAAATAACGAAAAACTAACCAAGAAAATTTCAGAACTTAAAAATGGTAAACAAACTTTAAAAGATAATCTCACAAAAGACTTAAACATACTAAAAACAGAAAAATAAAAGCTAATACAAGAGCTTGAAAAATACAAACCAATTGTTGAAAAGTTTACATATAGTTCTGAAAAATTAGAAATGATACTTAACAATCAACGAGCTGTGTTTAATAGAGCTGGTTTAGGGTATAAACCTAATAATAAGTAAAAGCTCCTTAAAAATTTCTTTGTGAAAGCAGGGAAAAGTAAAACTAAGAATATAACCTATTTTTGCCGTGGAAAAGTAGGACATAAAGCTAATGTGTGTGACCATAGGAAAGCAGAAGCTAAAAGAAAAATTAAAAAGGTTTGGGTTCCAAAAGGAACCAACATTACTAACCTTGAAGGACCCAAGAAAACTTGGGTACCTAAAATTGTATGATTTCCTTGTGTAGGAGTGTCTTGCAGCCAAAGTCGACAAAAACTGTTGGTATTTGGATAGTGGCTGCTCAAGACACATGACGGGTGATAAGGAGCAATTCTTCATCTTAGAGCCTAAGAAGGGAGGTGCTGTGATATTTGGAGACAATAACCAAGGTCACATCGTTGGTATAGGTAAAGTACAAATCACCTCTTCAACCTTCGTTGATAATGTACGATTTGTAGATGGTCTTAAGCATAACCTACTTAGCGTTAGTCAATTATGTGATTGAGGTTTTGATGTTTTGTTCAAGCCATCTTTATGCATCATAACCAACTCAATTGACAATGGATTAGTATTTAAAGGAATTAGACGTGGTAACGTCTATGTAGTAGATCTTGAAGACTTTGCTAAAAACAGTCCTTGCTTAGTAGTTAGTGATACTAAGGTTGATGATGCAAGTTGGTTATGGCACCGTAAATTAGGTTATGCAAGTATGGATACAATATCTAAGTTAGTTAAAAGAGATTCTGTAATAGGTTTGCCAAAACTAAAATTTGAGAAAAATAAAATTTGTGAAGCATGTCAATATGGCAAACTATCTAGGAGCTCTTTTAAATTCATAAATTGTGTCTCTACCTCTAGACCTCTTGAACTACTACACATGGATCTATTTGGACCAACTAGAACCACAAGTCTTGGTGGAAACAAATATGGTCTTGTTATTGTAGATGATTTTTCTAGATATACTTGGGTCATGTTTTTAGCTCATAAAGATGAAGCATTTTCTGTATTTAAGAAATTTCATAAGGAAGTAACTAATGCAAGAAATGCTTCAGTCAGAGCTATTAGAAGTGATCATGGAACGAAATTTGAAAATCATCTATTTGATGAATTCTGTAGTAAAAAGGGGATAACTCATAATTTCTCTGCACCTAGGACACCACAACAAAATGGAGTTGTGGAAAGAAAGAATAGAACCCTAGAGGAAATGGCTAGAACCATGTTGTGTGAAAGTAACCTCCCTAAGTATTTTTGGGGAGAAGCCATTAACACATCATGTCATATATTAAATAGAGTTTTATTAAGACCAATTATAAACAAAACACCTTATGAACTTTGGAGAGATAGAAGCCCAAAGTAAACTATTTTCATGTTTTTGGGTGTAGATGTTTCATTCATAATAATGGCAAAGATAACTTAGGTAAATTTGATTCTAAATCTGATGAAGGTATCTTTTTGGGCTATTCTACATCAAGTAAAGCTTATAGAGTCTTCAACAAAAGAACCCTTGTTATTGAAGAGTCTATACATGTTGTTTTTGATGATACTAATGATGTCTCTTCTAGCAAGAGAGTAGCTCTTGATGATGATGCAGGAATACTTGAGAAAAAGATAGATGATATGACATTACAAGAGGATGAACCGAAGCAAAGTGGAGAAACCTCAACAAGCCAAGAGGTAATTGATGATCATGGGCTTACAAAGGCTTGGAGGTATGCATACGGTCACCCTAAAGAATTAATATTAGATGATCCATCACAACCTATTAGAACTAGAGCTTCTCTTAGGAACTTAAATAATCACCTAACTTTTGTTTCACACTTAGAACCTAAAAACATTGGAGAAGCTAAAAATGATGTAAATTGGATAAATGCTATGCAAGAGGAACTAAACCAATTTACTAGAAACAAGGTATGAAATTTAGTAGAAAGACCCACTGAATACTCAATAATAGGAACTAAATAGATATATAAAAACAAACTTGATGAAAATGGAGTTGTGGTTAGAAACAAGTCTAGACTAGTAGCAAAAGGCTATAATCAAGAAGAAAGTATAGATTTTGATGAAATCTTTGCTCCTGTGGCTAGACTTGAAGCAATTAGATTATTACTAGCATTTGCATGCTCTAAAGACTTCAAACTGTTTCAAATGGATGTAAAAAGTGCCTTTTTGAATGGGTATATTAAGGAGGAGGTTTATGTAGAACAACCTCCTGGTTTTGAAAATCATCAATACCCCAATCATGTATATAAACTAAACAAAGCACTTTATGGTCTAAAACAAGCTCCTAGAGCATGGTATGAAAGACTTAACAAATTTCTATTAGACCATGAATTCTTTAGAGGAAATGTTGATACAACACTGTTTTTAAAGATGAAAAACAAAGAAATGTTAGTAGTGTAGATTTATGTAGATGATATTATTTTCGGTGCTACTAACAATCACCTCTGCGAAGAATTTGCTGACTTAATGCAGAGTGAATTTGAAATGAGCATGATGGGAGAGCTGAACTATTTCCTCAGGCTCCAAATCAAACAATCTAAAAAGGGGATCTTCATCAATCAAGCTAAATACATCAAGGAGATGCTTAAGAAGTTTGATATGGATGGAAACAAGCCAATCAGCACACCCATGAGCTCATCATGCAAACTAGATAAGGATGAATCAAGTAAATCAATAGATCAAAAGCTGTATAGAGGTATGATAGGCTCTTTACTATATCTTACAGCAAGTAGACCTGATATCATGTTTAGTGTATGCATGTGTGCTAGATATCAATCTAATCCTAAGGAATCACATTTAATTGCAATTAAGAGAATTTTTAAATACCTAATAGGAACAAAAAATATAGGTTTATCGTACTCTAAAGAATCTAGCATAAACTTAATAGGGTACACAGATTCAGACTTTGCTGGTTGTAAAATTGATAGAAAAAGCACCAGCGGGTCATGTCAATTCTTAGGAGAAAATTTAATCTCTTGGTTTAGCAAGAAACAAAACTCGGTTGCACTATCTACGGCGGAAGCCGAATATATTGCTGCCGGGAGTTGTTGTGCTCAAATCTTGTGGATTAAACAACAACTTGAAGATTATGGCATCAAACAAGATAAAATTCCCATAAACTGTGATAATACAAGTGCCATTAATCTAACTAAAAATCCAATTCAGCATTCAAGAACTAAACACATTGAGATAAGACATCACTTCATAAGAGATCATGTACTGAATGGTGATGTGACACTTCAATTTGTTTGTACTGATGATCAACTTGCTGATATCTTCACAAAATCTTTGAGTGAAGATCGATTTTGCATACTAAGAAGAGGGTTAAGAGTGATTGATCCATTCTAGTGATACTCTCCTCTAGTTCATTGATTTTGAGGATTAGTTTATGTTGGACATAGGATTTTTTATCTATAATCATCAAATCAGTTCTTAAATCCTAGATAAGTCCATAACTCTCTCTTTTGGCACGAAAATAACAAGATTCTTGGTTGTGTGCCAGAGTTCGAGTCGACTCGGATACATTTTAGAGTCGGCTCATGGGGGAGTCGACTCGCGCATATTTGGGAGTCGACTCGAGTTCGAGTCGACTCGCGACATACCGGAGTCGACTCGAGGTCGGGAATCCGACTTTTAACCCTAAGCGGAATGTTTTTCTCTTCACTTCTATTTTCAGCCGCCACTGTTCAAAAGCCCTAAAGCCGTCTCCGACCTCGTCTCCGACCCATTTTAGGTCATCTCCGTCGAGTTTTCTTCCATTTTTCTTGTTCTTCCCCCGTATTTAGGTCAAAAATGCCTAGAAAAGTCGTTGTCCCAAGCCGGAAGAGACCCCTCGCCGCGAGCGGCGCCGAGCGGCGGTCAAAGGCTCGGAACAAACCCGCGAGGCCACCACCTCCGGTTCCTTCCCCGCCTAGGCCGATTCCCTCGCGTCCATGCGCCGGGAGGGCAGTCTCCACCGGGAGGAAAGTCGACTTTGACTTTCTCTCCCGGGAAGGGTTCACCCTAGGGCATCGTCTCAAGGCTCAAGGGTTAGAGTTATTCTGTTCATTAGACCTCCCTACTTACCCGGGGTTAGTTAGGAAATTCTATGAGACTGTAGCCCGAGGTAGTGGTGGTATCCAGGGAACCGTAGCGGGTGTCCCTGTATTCATCTCAGAGGACTTCATTGCTCGAGTCCTCCATCTCTCGAGTGAGGGGATTGTTCCCACACACCCCTCCGATAGGACAGAGGCCCTTACGGCCATCTTAGGATGTCCACCTCAGTCCCCCATAGAGGAGGTGTTCGCAAATCAGCTTTCGGCTGAAATGCGGCTTCTCCTAAGTGTCATCTCTAGGACTCTCTTCCCCAAAATGGGTAGGTTTGATTTTATTTCAGAGAGAGACCTAGCACTGATGTTCCACATACTCCAGGACACTCCTATCAACTTCCCTAAACTCATCTACAAATATATCTGTGAACCCCTAGATAAGCCTAGGTTGAGTCTCTCTTACGGTATGCTATTCACTCTCATCTTTAGGGAGTTAGAGGTTCCTATTCCTGAGGGGGAACCCTATCGCTCACTACGTCATACAGATCGCATGGGTGAGGGGACTCTCCAGCGTATGGGCTTTCATAGAGTTGAGGGAGTCTGGGTACGGAGACCATCCACTATCACACCATCTGACCCTACCACTCACCACTCCCCTAGCCCTGACCATGACATAGCTCCTCCCACCTTTCCTTCCACCTCTGCTCCTACCTATACTGAGCCCTCCACCTCCACTGCCCCACCTTCTCAGCAGCAGCCCCTGGAGGTTCGGATATCCTCTGAGCAGCTCCGAGAGTTGAGGCAGGAGATAGTGAGGGAGCTGAGGGATGATCTCCTGAGAGAGCTACGAGGTTCTCAGACTGCTCCTTCCACAGATTTAGTTTCCTCCTTAGCAGCCGTGACAGAGATGGTTGCAAATCTTGTTAGAAACCCGCCCATGCCGCAGAAAATTCAAAAATTTAGATGCAGCGGAAGAGGCATGTGCGGGATCAACCGTTCATCGCATGAACGTTGTTTAAAAACCGTTCGTAGATAGATAAGAATTAAAAACTTTTAAATAACATTAGAAGATCATATCTTCACCTTTGTGTGGGTAGATGATCACCGCAAACTGATGATCGTGGTTTAGGATGAAGGTTCGCTTGAAGCCGTTTAAGTGCCCGGCCTCTACGGGTATCCACACGAAGCAGAAAACCGATCCAAGCTTTCTATCTCCCCGGGGTGCTAGCTCCCTTGCAGAGATAACTTTGATGGCTGATATCCTCCCTTTCAATCAATTCTTGATTGTGCTTGGGAGGAGGAAGAAGAAGGATGAAGAGAAGAAGAGGGACGAAGCCCTGCAGCCTTCTTTTTCTTCCTTGCGTTGGAACCAAACGGTGGAGGAAGAAGGAGGCCACCAAGATCCTTTTTTTCCCTTTGTTGTTGGTGGCTGAAAAGAGAGGAGAGGAGGGTGGCCACGTGATGGAGAGGAGGAGGGCTTCACTTATCATTAGGGCACCTCCTTTCAAAGCCTTATAAAGGCATCTAGGGCTCCTATTTGGTTTAGTCCAAATCATGAATCAATTGGGTTCAATCTATGCTAGTCCTAATCCAATTAGAACTTGAATGAACCATGACTCAATTGAACTCTTCAATCCTAATCCAATTAGGAGTCATGTTGATTCATTAGATTAATAATTAATTAGGACTTAAGAAATCCTAATCCAATTAGGACTTGTTTAATTCTAGTCCTAATCCAATTAGGACTCTAATTTGAATTCGAAGTCCTAATTCGATTAGGACTCTAGGAATCCTACTCCAAGTAGGAATCCAAATTTAATTCAAAACTCCTAATCTAATTAGGATTGTAGGAATCCTACTCCAAGTAGGAATCCCAGTCCTACTCCAAATAGGATTCCCAGTCCAAGTAGGAATTCCAGTCCAAGTAGGAATCTCAGTCCAAGTAGGATTTCTAGTCCTAATCCAATTAGGACTCTAGAAATCTTACTCCAAGTAGGACTCTTATTTTAAGTCCAATTAATTAATTCTCTTTGTTCCTTCTTCAGCTTATTATCAATCGAATTGATTACTTGTGATTCCTAATCACGATTCAACCATCGGATCGGTCAATGCCTCTAGTGTGTGTGACCCCATAGGTTCTACTCTGACTGGTAGTGAGATATATTGTGATCTCTATCACAATATCATTGAAAACTCCTTTCAATGGGTCAGAACGATTCCAACTCTACTCATTAGGGCTTATCGATCATCGAGATAATCCCTATGAGTCCCACCATCCACCAGTGACACCTAGCAGCATGTAGTGGCTACCCAGCAGAATAGAATGATGAACCTCTAGGTGCAGTTGTCATGTGATACAGTCCTTCTATCGTGGATCACTACAGGACGGAGGTCATGGATAACTCGTCAAACCCCTTCGTCTGTCATATGTCAAGATTTATTTAACTCGAGTTCGATAGTGGAAAACTCTTTCTCCACTTTATATTACTGCCCTGGCCAAGGTCTTAGAACTCAGTCTAACAAATCACATAGGATCACTCCTCTTCTATCAAGGTCGATAGATTCCATGTAAGTGCATACCCTACTCCTACAATGAACTTACTACAGCCAATCTACACTACAAGGACCCATATGACTAGAGACCATGTATACGTGTAGTCAAACTACAATAACCTCACTGTGAGTAGCCGAAGCACCGCAGGTCAAAGGACCAGTCATACTACTGCAACATCAAGCAAGTCACTGACGAGTGGATAGACGTCCAAGTAACTTCTTGTCTTGGTCACGCTCAGTACCCTTGTTCTCTAACAAGCACCTGCACTATCACTTCAGTGTCCCTATACTGTGGACTCAAGTCTCGTCCATCCAGAAGGAAAGTGATCTGTGCACTGATCGGATCGATCACCGTCCTCGTGATGATCCATTGATCAGGAGCATTTAGAAATTAATCACCAATGATACATGGCTCAAATTCTCAACTCTTGAGAATATGCATCATCATCTTATTAATTTCTTGGACGATTCATAGACACATAATTAATATGAATGAAAAGATGCCTTTTATTTATTCAATAATAAATAGTCAAGTACAAAATTATGTCCCTAGAATTAACAATGTGTCAGCCAGATTGGCTTCTAGGGCATACATCTAACAAATCTGAAGGAGGAAATATTCAATGTGCGAAGCCTAGTTCAAGCTCAATACTGGAACATGAGTGACGTCAAGGACGACACAAGGGAGATGCGAGACAGCATCAGACATGAGCTAGGCAACCAGAGTCAGGGTGTAGAGCGGCTAGCCAATGCGCTGATCTCCAAGCTTGACACCCTCCAAGAAAGTGTGACCCAGCTCACCACGATACAGTCTAGTGCCACCTCGGAGATCATCGAGCAGCTAGGGAACATCTCTGAGAGGATAAACTTAGTCATGCAAATGAGTAGACTGAAAACGGGAGCCACATCCTCCACTACCAAGAAAAATTAGTGTATTTTTATCTGTTTTTATGATGTACAGTCCCTTGAGGACTCTTTTGATATGTAATCACACTTGTACTCAAATTTGAATTTAATACAATGAGTAGAAATTTCCTTTCAAAATTGTGCATTCTTGAGTTCTTGTACTTTTTTGTGCTTTCTGCCTTTTTGCTATGATGACAAAAAGGGGGAGAAAATATATTGAATTGAAATGTAAAGGGAATCAATAAAAAGAAAATTCTTAAAGCACAAAGTAATTTGTTCTAAGTGGATTCGATACCTCGAGGCTCATTATCTCTCTATTGGGGCTCCTAAAGGAGTAATCTCTAGAATCCATTCAAGGGATATTCGGAGATTAGTTGAATCATACTCAATAACAAATTGGCAAATTTTTTCTCTAAAACCAAAAATTTAAGCTCAAAAGCTTCAAGACATTAAAAGAAAATTCAGAGAATCTAAACAAAATTGAATGCATATGTTGAGGGGGAGAATCTGAAATCTTAAGAAAGTAAATTCATTAAACACATATAAGCCAAACAATTGATTGCATGACATGAAGGCTTATATAATTCCAAATGAAAGGGGGAGCTTTAACTTCAGGATTTACTGTTTCACACCTTTCAATTTTGGATAAATTAAATGACTAGACACTTGAATTCATTTCAAAACTTTATTATAAATCTCCTTTTGGTTGAGCAATTCAATTTATAAATACTCAATGTTTTGTCATCGTCAAAAAGGGGGAGATTGTGAAGTGATTGATTATAACCCTATTTGATTTTGATGAGCTCAAAGCATTTGAATATATCTTATACTAATGAATTCAATCTAGTGTTTCAGCCAAATATTTGTGAATTTATGTTTAAGTGTCTCTAGCTTTGGTTCAATACATTTTGGCTAAGTATGGAACTCAGTTTGAACCAAAGTCTGAAGCTCGAGTCGACTCCGGAAGATTACGAGTCGACTCCAAGTGTTTCAGAAGCTCTGGCACATGCTCGAGTCGACTCCGGTACACTACGAGTCGACTCCGACTGAGAACTGACAGAAAGACAGAAAGTTGATTTTCAGACCCTGTCAGCGAGTCGACTCCAGAAGGGTTCGAGTCGACTCCGATGGTTGCCGAGTCGACTCTCGACGTTTTCGAGTCGACTCCAAAGGGTAACAGAAGAAAGACAGAACAATGTATTTCAGACCCTGCAACCGAGTCGACTCTAGAAGGTTATGAGTCGACTCCGAAGTTTGGCGAGTCGACTCCTAGTTAAGTACGAGTCGACTCTCAGAGGAAAGCAAAACTAGAAGGCAGTTCAAGCCAAAACACAGAGGATCAGTTTTCGGATTCTGAGAGCCGAGTCGACTCCAACAAAGTGCGAGTCGACTCCGAGGCAGTTCAACTCAAAACATAGAGAAACAGTTTTCGGATCCTGAGAGCCGAGCCGACTCCAAGTACTTCCGAGTCGACTCCTAAGTTAGCCGAGTTGACCCCAACAAAATTCGAGTCGACTCCGAGGCAGTTCAACTCCAAATACAGAGGATCAGTTTTCGGGCTCTGAGAGCCGAGTCGACTCCAAGATGATCCGAGTCGACTCGAGAAAGAAATACAGAAAAACAGATCTCTGGAACCCTGAGAATGAGTCATCTCCGGAGGGCCGAGTCATCTCCAGACATTGGCGAGTCGACTCCAGGGTTGGCCGAGTCGACTCCAGAACGGGACAGCACTTTAATTCAAATCCTGAACAGTGGGCGAGTCGTCTCCAGCAAAGTGTGAGTCGACTCCAGCAACAGCCGAGTCGACTCCAGATCGAGCGAGTCGACTCCGACCCCAACGGATACACTGTCAGGAGTTGCAGAGTGTGCAGAACGGCCACAAAAAGGTGTCTAACGGCTAGTTTTCAAAGTGGACTGCTTAAATAGCCAGAGTGAACAGTAGTAGACATTAAGAGAGCTATTTCATTCAAACAAAAAGGGATTTCCACCTACCAAAGGCTCTCAAGAGTAAATACAAGAGAAAGAAGAAAAAAGCGCATTGAACTCCATCCAACAAATGTTTCCTTCGCATTCAAGGCTCTCCTCTGACATCAGATCATTAGTGCATTCAAAGAGGAGACTCAGAGTTCGAGAAGCCCCCTCTTCCTCTTCCAAAATCTGTTTGAGGGCTTCTAACTCTACATTATTTACATTGTTCATATTTGCCTTTTAAGAAGCTTTTTCTATACTCTTTACAAACTGTTTTCTTGTTACTTGATTCAATCAGGGGATTGAATCAAGGTTGTTGAGGTTTGTTGGTGAGCCGAAGTTAAAACCAACGGTGTAAGGGTTCGATTGTGATCCCGAAAAAACAATCGGGTGGTTCTAGTCGGTGAGCCTGTGAAAACCGACCGAGTTCGTTGTGATCTCGTGAAAACAACAAGTTGGGTTGTGAACTTGTAAAACAACCGGCTGTAATCCTAGGAATTATAGTGAACTCCCAAGTGAAGCTTGGGGAGTGGACGTAGGAGCAAGGGTTAGTGGACGTAGGAGCAAGGGTTAGCTCCGAACCACTATAAAACCTCTTGTGTTTGTAATTGATTCATTGTCTCTTCCATCCTCTCCACTCACTACAACTAGTAATCTAATTAATCAGCCTGCAATAATATTAATTAGTTACTCATTAAGTTTTAATTTGCAATTATTACTTAAAACCCAATTCACCCCCCCTCTTGGGTTGTCTTCTTGGGCAACACAGCTGTCCAGTGCTCTTCGCCTGGATTCGACTGATATCTGCTAGTGACACTCACAGCAAGGGCTATATCAGGTCGTGTACACAATATGACATATATGAGGCTCCCTATTGCAGAAGCATAAGGGATTCTGCTCATGCGTTGAATCTCTTCAGATGTGTTGGGGCACATCTTCTTGGAGAGATGAATTCCATGCCTAAGGGGTAATAAACCTCTTTTGGAGTTTTCCATGCTGAACCTTTTCAGCACCTCCTCTATGTACATTTTCTGTGATAAGCCAAGTATCTTTTTAGATCTATCTCTATAGACCTTAATCCCCAAAATATAGGATGCTTCCCCAAGATCTTTCATGGAGAACTCTTTTGATAACCAGACCTTGATCGAGGTTAGCATGGGAATATCATTTCCAATTAGGAGGATGTCGTCCACGTACAGTACGAGGAATACGACAGCACTCCCGCTAACCTTCTTATATACACACGGTTCCTCTTCATTTTTGATGAAACCAAACTATTTGATTGCATCATTGAAACGAGTGTTCCAACTCCGAGATGCTTGCTTCAGTCTATAGATGGACCTTCGCAGCTTGCAGACCTTGTGATCTCCATCACTGGAAGTGAAACCTAAAGGCTCCATATAGATATCTTCATCAAGATATCCATTCAGGAAAGTAGTTTTCACATCCATCTGTCATATTTCATAATCATGAAATGATGCAATGGCAAGCATTGTTCAAATGGATTTCAGCATGGCTACAGGTGAAAAGGCCTCCTGATAGTCAATGCCTTCGCGCTGACTATATCCTTTCGCCACTAGCCTTGCCTTATAGGTCTCTACCTTTCCATCCGAACCTATCTTCCTTTTGTAGATCCATTTACATCCAATAGGTACTATACCTTCTGGTGGATCTACTAAGGTCCAGACTTGGTTGGAATACATGGAGTCTATCTCTGACTTCATGGCTTCCAGCCATTTCTCGGAATCGATATATGATATAGCCTCGTTGTAGGTATTGGGATCATGTACGTGTTCCCTATCTCCCATGAGGAATATTTCCTCGGTATCCTCTATAAGCATACCTAGGTGTCTATCAGGAGGATGGAAGACCCTACTAGATCTACGAGGTCAAGAAGGTACTACGTGTACTGGCTCTATGTGAATAGGTTCTATAGGATCCATAACTCGTTGCTTTTCAGAGACTCTCTCTTCAAGCTCAATTTTCCTCCCACTGCCTCTATCAAGGATAAACTGTTTTTCCAAGAAGATGACATGTCGGCTCACAAATACATTGTGATCCTCTGAGACGTAAAAAATGTATCATAATGACTCTTTAGGATATCTTATAAAACGAGTATTAATGGTCCTAGCCTCTAACTTGTCCGCCTATAGTCGCTTGACATGGGCCGGACATCCCCAAATCTTGAGATGACCAAGACTCGGCTTCTTACCATGCCATATCTCATACGGTGTGGTAGGAACAGATTTAGAGGGAACTTTATTTAATAAGTAAATTGTAGTAAGTAAGGCATCTTTCCAAAGAAATATAGGTAAATCAGTGAAGCTCATCATGGATCGGACCATATCCAATAGAATCTGATTCCTCCTCTCTGACACCTCGTTGAGTTGAGGTGTACCTGGAGGCGTCCATTGTGAGATTATGCCATTTTCTTTGAGATAGTTCCGGAATTCTCCACTAAGGTATTCTCCTCCTCGATCTGATCGAAGAGCCTTAAGGGTTATTTCCGTTTGTTTTTCTACTTCATTTCTGAACTCTTTGAACTTTTTAAAAGATTCAGATTTGTGTCTCATAAGATACACATACTCATATCGTGAAAAATCATCGGTAAAGGTAATGAAGTACGAATAACGACCCATGGCTAGCACATCAAATGGGCCACACACATCAGTGTGAACCAGGGTAAGTATTTCAGTGGTCCTCTCCCCATGTCCTATAAAAGGTAGTCTAGCCATTTTTTTTGAAGACACGACTCACAAACTGGATATGACTCGAAAATCAATGAGCCGAGAAGCCCATCTTTCTCCATTTTGTTCATTCTGTCCTCTCCAATATGGCCAAATCTAAGGTGCCACAAATACTTCTAGTTTATCTCATCTCTGAATCTTTTGGATCCTATGGCACTCACTACTTGCTCAGACTCATTTACAGACACATCGACATGTAAGTGATAGAGACTGTCAATCATGAAACCACGTGCAACTAATTTATTTCTAAAATAAATAGAACAGCAGTCTTTGTCGAATGTTAAAACATGACCATCCTGTGCTAAACACGAAACAGAAATTAAATTTCTGCTAGCAGCAGGGACATAATAACAGTCTCTAAGCAATAAATTAAAACCAGACGGTAGTCGCAGAGGATAGGTGCCCACAGATACAGCAGCAACTCTTGCCCCGTTGCCAACCCGAAGGGTTATTGCACCTTCTGCCAGCCTCCTACTTTTCTTTAGATCCTGCATAGTAGTGCATAAATGAGCACTAGAACCAGAATCTATAACCCAACTAGAAGTAGAGGAAACTGTAAGGTTAGTTTCAATTACGAGCAAGTCTAACATACCTTCTGAAGGTGTGTCTGCCTTTTTGTTCTTCAGGCTCTCGAGGTATGAAGGGCAGTTCCTTTTCCAGTGGTCGTCGACGTTGCAGTGGAAATATTTTTCTTTGTCATTAGCATTTTTCTTGTGAAATTCCTTCTTAGGCTTCTTGTCTTTCTTCTGCTTCTTAGCAGGCTTCTTTTTCTTCCAAGTAGACTTTCTTTTGGAACCAGAAGTCAGCTCAGAAGCCAGAACAGAGCCTGAACCTTTCAAGGCCCCATCAGCGGTTACCAACATATTTAACAGTTCGGTCTTTGTGCATTCAATTTTATTCATATGGTGTTTACTATAAACTGCCCAAATGAATTAGGAAGAGATTGTAGGATCAGATCTATTTGCAATTCCTTGTGCATGGTCATACTGAGCTTCTCAAGCTCCTCTAGATCCTTGATCATAGTCAGACAGTGATCATGAACAGACCGCCCCTCGCGCATCTTTGCCTTGAAGAGTCTCTTTGATACTTCAAAGCGAGCTGTGCGACTCTGCTCACTATACAACTCTTGCAGGTGTGCCAGCATTTTCCTAGCAGTCTTCATATTCTCATGCTGGCATTGAAGTTCATTAGTCATGGATGCCATGATGTAGCACTTAACCCTAATGTCATCATCCGTCCATTTTTCATGCATCTCACATTGTTCATCGGTCGGACGTGATGGTAATCTGGGGATATCATTCTCGAGTACATACCCTATTTTTTCGCAACTCAGAACGATTTTCAGGTTTCTAAGCCAGTCTTTGTAATTGGTTCCGGTCAGTCGGTTGGTCTCAAGAATACGGGTCAAAGGGTTTGAAGTTGACATTGTGATCTGTAGAGAGTAAAAATTCTAGTTAGACTTTATACTTGATCTTAATTTATTCTAGGGTCTTTTAGAATAATTGCACTCCTATTATTTTCTTGAATCCCTATACTCCCCTGATGGAGAAATGAAAATTCTACGCGACTAAGGTTTCTAGTGGGTACTGCGGTCTCACCGATTTACATGCCGCTACACCTAATAGTTATTGGTGACATATAAATGGATGAGTGTACAACTCTTGTACAATGCTTCTCAAGCAAATTACAGTGATACTTGGTCTCTAAGTCATGAAGATCTCATCTAACAGTTATTGGCCCCATTACTTAGTTAAGTCAGACCCACCGTATAACCACAGAAATAAAGTCGTCATTGGGTCCTCACCTAACAGTTATTGGTGCCCAACCCCACCTTTACCCTGCAACATCTCATGTCTAATAGAGAGGTCCAGCCCCCCGATGTAACTTGCCCACTGTGTCCAGCCGAGACAAATCAACACCGGAAAGACCTTAGTAGCTCTACTACGTTGGAAGATCTATGGACTTAATATTGTGAAATCATGTCTTAGTGTTTGCAACTTGAGTTCTTCATAAGAGGTAATCGAACAATTGGCCAGGTAAGCAGATGGGAGGCTCCCCTTACTCGGAGAGTAAGGTCCTAATTAAATCACCACTTTTTAGGCTTGCCTAGACACCAATTAGATCAATTAATCTAATATGACTAGCTCATGTTGGTTCACTCTCGACTGATTGGGGAGGTTTATATTTAGGTCTCTCTCGATCAACTATTCACATCTCATGCAAATATATATCTACCTGCATAGACATAAGCATTAAACATCCAGACATTTATCAACAAATAAAATTTAAATGGTGATGATCATGGATCCAGGATGGGGTCATTTTATAAGCACATGCACGTCAATTGGTTTGATCGTCTTCAACTCTTGACTCGATCTTGATCCCCTAGGTCCAATTATGATCAACTCCTTAATCCATCTTCAATCAACCCTTGATCTCGATCTGCGCATGTTGAGCTTGTTGATGTACATATCGATCAACCATCGACGTGCAACACACATCACAGATTACATCCCAGATTGTTTTAAAAATTAAATAAAATAAAAGAATAAATTACAACTCCTTTTCATGAGACACGCAGGTCTCTAATACATGAATTTAAGATGCACGTAGGCATCTGAAAAATTAAAATTACATAGCATCACAGAACATTGCAGAACATTCAGCACATGTAAAGGGTTCATCCATGATCATCACCATACGCATCTCATGCATAAATATTATTTTCAGATCTGTAATTTAACTGATTATTTCATCTTATGACTTGCTGATTATGCAAGATATAATTCTAAACATTTGTAATCAGATTATCAAAGCATTAGAATCATTAATCTAAGCATCCAAAAATCAGCATACAGAAAAAATCAGCAAGCTGAAAATTTTGCATGCAGAAAATTTTCAGTAAGCATAATCCTTTAAATTTTAGATCTAAAAGGCCATTAAATATTTAATCCTAATCTTAATCTACATAACCATGGCTATGATACCACTGTTAGGATCTCATGCATGCTGCAGAAAAATTTCAAAAATTTTCAGATCTGCAGCGGAAGGGCATGCATAGATCCCGTTCATCGCATTAACGTATTTTAAAACCATTTGTAGATAGATTAGGATTAAATTCTTTTAAACCATTTAAAAATCAATAAGAAGATTAGATCTTCATCTTGTGCGGGTAAATGGTCTCCGCAAATCTGATTTACGTGGATTTGTTGAAGGTTCAATGGAAGCCGCACATGCGTCCGGCCTCTATGGGTATCCACACGAGGCAAAGCACCGATCGAAGCTTTTAGATCTCTCCGGGGTGCTAACTCCCTTGCAGAGATGGCTATTGATGGTTGATATCCTCCCTATCAATCAACTCTTGAATGCCTAAGGGAGGAGGAAGAAGAAGGATGGTTCAATAGAAGAAGAACAAAAACCCGCAGCCTTTTCTTTTTCCTTCGCGTTGGAACCAAGAAAGGGGATGAAGTAGACCACGCCAAGAGCTTCTTTTCCCTTGCTTCCTTGTGGATGAAAGGAGGAATGGAAGGAGGTTCCTTGCTCCCAAAAATCCCAAGAAAAATTATGAAAAATTCGGAGCCCCTTTGAACCCCTCTTTTATGGTGTGTGGATAGAGATGAGCTCCTAAATTTTAGGAGCTCATCTTTATCCCTTTGTGAATTTAAAATAGGAGGGGCATGGCCGCTCCTTTTTCCTTCACGCCACCAGCCAAGGGAGGGGCGTAGGCCCCTCCCTCTTCTTCCATTTGGTTAGCCCCCACTTAATCTAATTAAGTGGGGAGGGTTGGGTCCAAGTGCTAGGATTCAATCCTATTCAAAATAGGTTTTGCACTTATTTCAATTTCCTCCAAATCCTAATCTAATTAGGATTTAATTGAACCATGACTCATTTGAACTCTTCAATCCTAATCCAATTAGAAGTCTTTTAATTAATTAAATTAAAATTAAAATTAATTAGAATTTAAGAAAATCCTAATCTAATTAGGACTTATTAAATTTCAGCCCTAAGGCAATTAGGACTTTAGAAATCCTACTCCAAATAGCACTCTAATTTAATTTGAAATCCTAATCCAATTAGGACTTCAAGGATCCTACTCCAAGTAGGACTCGTGATCAAGTCCAATTAATTAAATTAAATTGCAATGCGATTGCAATTATTCCTTCTTCAACTCACTAACTCTTAGCGGGTTAACCAATTATCAATCAAATTGATTATTTGTAATTTCTAATCACAATTCAACCATCGGATCGGTCAATACCTCTAATGTGTGTGACCCCATAGGATCTATTCTGATTGGTAGTGAGATATATTGCGATCTCTATCACAATATCATTGAAAACTCCTTTCAATGGGTTGAAACAATTCCAACTCAACTCACCAGGGATCATCGACCATCAAGATGGTCCCTATGAGTCTCACCATCCACCAGCGACATCTAGCAGCATGTAGAGAAAACCCAGTAGAATGAAATAATGAACCTCTAGGTGTAGTTATCGTATGATACAGTCCTTCTATGTAGATCTCTACAGAATGGAGGTTATGGATAACTCATCAAACCCCGTCGTCTGTCATATGTCTAGATTTATTCGACTTGAGTTCGAGAGTGAAAAACTCTTTCTCCACTGTATATACTGCCCTCGCCAAGGTCTTAGAACTCAGTCTTATAAATTATATAGGATCGCTCCTCATCCATCAAGGTCGATAGATTCCATGTAGGGGCATACCCTACTCCTATAGTGAACCTACTGCAGCCAATCTACACTACAAGGACCCATATAACTAGAGACCATGTATATGTGTAGTCAAACTACAATAACCTCACTGTGAGTAGCCGAATCACCGTAGGTCAAAGGACCAGTCACACTACTGCAACATCAAGCAAGTCACTGACGAGTGGATAGACATCCAAGTGACTTCTTGTCTTGGTCACGCTCAGTACCCTTGTTCTGTAACAAGCACCTGCACTATTACTTCATTGTCTCTATACTGTGAACTCGAGTCTCATCCATCCATAAGGAAAGCGATCTGTGCACTGATCTTATCGGATCGATTACCGTCCTCGTGATGATCCATTGATCAGGAGCATTTAGAAATTAATCACCGATGATACATGGCTCAAATTCTTAACTCTTGAGAATATGTATTATCATCTTATTAATTTTTTGAACGATTCATAGACACATAAACAATATGAATGAAAAAGATGCCCATTTATTATTCAATAATAATAAAGTCAAGTACAAAATAATGTCCCAGAATTGATAATGTGTCAGCTAGATTAGCTTCTAGGGCATATATCTAACAAAACCAGCCATCTCCTGTCGACCTGCACTCTCATTCTTAGAAATCCTTCATCTCAGTCAAGCCAAATCGTGCAGCTGTCAGCAACCCTAAGAGACAACTCCACTTTACTCGATCTCCTTGCCTGCTCTAGGAGGGGTATCGATCAGAGTCCTTCATTGCTCCCATCAGCCCAAAGCATGCAACAAGATAGCTCATAATAGCTTCGAGATCTGCAAGAGACATATTCTATCCTAATATATGCTTAAATTTTACGAATTTTTAACAAAGGTATCACTTGTGGGCTACCTTATGCATGTGAGAGTCGCCACTAGTCTTTTAAGTAGGCTAAAGAATCTATGTAAATAAGGAAATGAGTTAGGTTCTAATTAAATGGTAGGAAGGGTCTGAAGGCACGCTCCACCACCCCTCCTTTGAGAAAGTCTAGAGGTAGAGAGGGTCTTTTATCTTTAATAGACTAAGGTTTCATGCCAACTGAAAAAAATTAAAGAGGAAAAAAAGAGTTAGAGAGGAGAGAAAAGAATGTGGTGCCCTTATTTGCTTCTTTTTCTCCTTCCTTGATTACAAAAAGCTATGTAAAATGGGGATTAGAGTTTCTTATGGCTAGATGGAGGTAGAAAAAGGCATAGGGAAGGAATAAAATCTAGGTTTTTTGAAAAGCTTTTGATATAGTCTCCCCCAGGCCTTCTAAATTTTTTTTCTAAATTTTGCCTTTTTTATTTAAGGGAGAATAAGTGAGTATTTATAAAGAGAGTTATGGATTAAGAGCTAGGGTTTAATAAGAGATAATATGGTTTTAGATGTATGGGTTGTCATGAAGTTCTAAATGGATTAATCCTATTAGCTAGAGTGAAAAAGATTAGATTGGTAAGGTGTCTAGGTTCAAGGGCTACGATTTATAAGTATGAATGTGATTCAAGGGCGAGGATTGAGATTTTAGTTAAAAGGCATATTTTACTGACCATGGGAAAAGAGAAAGAAGAATTATGGAGGTATCATGCTAGGATGTAATAAGGTGTTTCTTAAATTGTGTTTTTTTTTTTGGGATAAGATGAAGGGTAAAATGGAAGGACTAGGATGAGGAGAGGGATCTTATTCTGACAATAGAAAGGTTTGTTAAGTGTAAAAAAGAAATAGGTCAATTTCCTCTCCTCTTGGATTAACGAGATGGTCGTGGAATGGATGATTGAGATTTCATAGGAGGAAGAGAAGATGATCTAATAGAAGAGGGCATGATGTCATAGGTTTGATTGGGGCTAGACCCAAAAATGACTTTGAAGGCTAAATAGGTCATTTGGAAGAGGTACAAGGCTAAATAGAAAATACCAAGTCTAATCCAATGCATGTTTTGAAAATAGTATCAAGAGAAGAAGATTGTTATGGGTAGTACTATATCTTTGTCCTCTTGTAGGGTTGGAATTTGATGCAAGGATGGAGGAGGGATGGTTTCTAACTAGATGCACAATTCCGTGAGAAAATCATCTTCATGGTGTGCACTTATATTAAAGGAGTGAAGATATCATAAGTGTGGCCATGACAAATACGTCAAATTTAAGTCTATATTGCGTTTAAGTTATATTCAAATTGTGTACACATATAAGTTTTAGACTCTTTAGATATATTTACTATATTTAGCCCTCAGGTCTGAGTCAATTGATCTTGGATAGAGTAGAGTGAATTGGATTGTGGTAGGATAAGGTTGGATCAAGTGTGATGGAGTGAGGTCAGATATGATTGGGTGTGATAGGTTATTGTTGCCCAAGAAGACAACCCAAGAGGGGGGGGTGAATTGGGTTTTAAGTAATAATTGCAAATTAAAACTTAATGAGTAACTAATTAAAATTATTGCAGGCAGATTAATTAGATTACTAGTTATAGTGAGTGGAGAAGATGGAAGAGACAATGAACCAATTACAAACACAAGAGGTTTTATAGTGGTTCGGAGCTAACCCTTGCTCCTACGTCCACTCCCCAAGCTTCACTTGGGAGTTCACTATAATCCCTAGGATTACAGCCGGTTGTTTTACAAGTTCACAACCCAACTTGTTATTTTCACGAGATCACAACGAACTCGGTCGGTTTTCACAGGCTCACCGACTAGAACCATCCGATTATTTTTCCGGGATCAAAATCGAACCCTTACACCGTTGGTTTTAACTTCGGCTCACCAACAAACCTCAACATGTTGTCAGCGCCCGCGCCGGAACCCACTCACACCAGCGCCGCCACCGACATCGGACAAGCAAAGAGAGAAGCGAATGGATAAGCACTCTCTCGCTCCCTCGACACCGGACTCAAGGATCACCACTTCGCTTCCGCTACGAAGGGCAAAAGATTACCCCTGATATCAGTAGGGTAAAACACTTGAGCACCGCAGCAGATTATCAAACCAAAGGAAGAAGAAGGAAGAAAATAGCAAAGCAAACACAAAGATGTAACGAGGTTCGGCTACAAGTAGCCTACGTCCTCCACCGCTCCAAATCTCAATTAGGATGAACTGATTACAGAGATAGCACACACCCGAACGATCACAAGCGATCGATCTATAAAAGATTCACACAGAATTCCCTTTGCACAAGAAGTAGGATCCCAATCCTCTTCTTCTCTAGAACCCTAGCCTCACAAACAAGAGTCTCTCTCAAATATACGGCAATCTCCTTTCTCTAGGGCTCTCATGAGTCCTATATATAGTCTCAAGACCTTCAGATGATCATAGCCGTCGAAACGCCAACAAAACACCAAAAGGAAACTCATCCATATGATTTCCCGCGAGCTCGAGTCGACTCGACTTTAGTTCGAGTCGACTCGGGCACGTCTGGACAACTTCCAGTATGACTGGCACGATCTCGGGTCGACTCGACTGTGGCTCGAGTCGACTCGACGATGCTTCGAGTCGACTCGACTGTAGCTTGAGTCGACTCTGACAGTCCAGACAGAAACATGGTTTTTGCGGCTTTTCTCCTCTCGGGTCGACTCGACGAGCCTCGAGTCGACTCGACTGTTCCCGAGTCGACTCGACTGTAGCTCGAGTCGACTCCGACAGTCCGTCAGACAGAACTATGCAGAATTAATTCTCCTTCAATTCTCTTCATCACCAATGGTCTCCACATACCCCAACAATCTCCCACTTAGAGACCTTGGGTATATCCTCTTGTTACTTGGTTCTCCTCTGTGCTCCCACTGAAACTGGATCATCCTAGTGAAATCGGTACGATGCCTCCTCAACGTCTTCAAGCATGAAGACCAGCAGAAGCTGAACAACTCCTCAGCTTCTCCACCGTGACGACCTTCGTCAACATATCTGCAGGATTCTGACTTGTATGAATCTTCTCCAACTTGACAAGTCCCTGCTCGAGCAATGACCTCACGAAGTGGTACCGTATGTCAATATGCTTCGTCCTTGAATGGAAAGCTGAATTCTTCGCCAGATGAATTGCACTTTGACTATCTGAATATAACATGCAATCCTTCTGCTCCTTCCCAAGCTCCTTCATCAAGCCTTGAAGCCATATTAGTTCCTTGCACGCCTCTGTGGCTGCCACATACTCCGCCTCCATAGTCGACAATGCAACAACTGGTTGCAACCTGGAAATCCAACTGACGGCTCCACTGCCCAAGGTGAACAAGTACCCTGTCGTGCTCCTCCTGCCGTCCAAGTCCCCTGCCATGTCTGAGTCCACAGAGCCCTGTAACCAGATCTCAGAACCTCCATAGCACAATGATATGTGCTCAGTGCCTCTCAGATACCTCAGTATCCATTTGACCGCGCGCCAATGCTCCAAGCCTGGGCAGCTCATAAAGCGACTCACAACTCCCACTGCTTGAGCAATGTCTGGTCTCGTACACACCATAGCGTACATCAAGCTCCCCATTGCCGATGCATACGGGATTTTTGACATATTGAGCTCCTCCACCCGCGTCTTCGGACTTTGCCCTTTTGAAAGCTTAAAGTGGGCACCCAGCGGTGTGCCAACAGGTTTGGCACCCTCCATGCAGAATCTCCTGAGTACTCGGCTGATGTACTCCGCCTGAGATAGTCTGAGGATATGTTTAGACCTATCTCTGCTGATCCGCATCCCAAGGATCTATTTCGCTGCTCCTAGATCCTTCATTGCAAATTTTCTTGACAGCTTCAGCTTCAATTTTGCAATCTCATGCATGCTAGCTCCTGCAACTAACATGTCATCAACATACAATAGCAAGATAATGTAAGATGTACCGAAGTCCCGGAAGTAGCAACAGTGATCCTCCTGACATCTCCTGTATCCTATCTCAAGCATGTAACTATCGAACTTGAGATACCATTGTCTGGGTGCCTGTTTCAAACCATAGAGGCTTTTCTTTAATTTGCAGACTAAGTCACCCGTGCCAGCTGCAATGTATCCCTCCGGCTGCTGCATATATATCTCCTCATCGAGGTCTCCGTGGAGAAAAGCCGTCTTCACATCAAGCTGCTCTAAGTGAAGATCCTCTACTGCCACCATGCTCAGCACCGCTCGAATAGAACTCATCTTGACTACAGGAGAAAAGATCTCTGTGAAGTCGATACCTGCTCTCTGCTGAAATTCTTTTACAACCAGCCTGGCCTTGTACCGCTTCTTCCCACCCTGCTCTTCCTTCAGCCTGTAAACCCATTTGTTTGACAGTGCTTTCTTCCCCTTGGGCAGATCCACCAAATCCCACGTTTGATTCTGCTCCAATGACTTCATCTCATCATCCATAGCCAACTCCCACTCCTTCCTGGTATCAACCTCCAATGCCTCCGTGAAGCATTCAGGTTCGCCATTATCTGTAAGCAGCAAATAACTAAGAGTCCCATCATACCTTTGAGGAGGCTTCCCATGAGTACTACGAGTAGACCTTCTTAGTTGTGGAGGGGGTGCCAATGCTTCAGATTCTTGCTCTGACTGAGTCTTCTGACCAGAATTTGTAGACTCCTCTTCAGGATCCACAAAACACGGCTCAACAGGTTTTGTTTCTAATTCATAGCTCTGCTGCCTTTTCTCATTGAATACCACATCATTACTACGAATGATCTTCCTGTGTTCGGGATCCCAAAGCCGGTACCCAAACAGTTGACCTCCGTATCCAACGAAAATGCACTTCTTTGATTTGGCGTCTAGTTTGCTTCTTTGACTGGAATCAACATGGACATAACTGGTACAACCGAATACTCGAAAGTGCGCCAAATCAATCTTCTTCGCTGTCCATGCTTCCTCAGGAATTCCAAATTCAAGTTTCTTTGATGGCCCTCTGTTGATCAAGTAGGCAGCAGTGTTAACTGCTTCCACCCAAAACTGCTGTGGCAATCCAGCATGTATCCTCATACTCCTGGCACGCTCATTAATTGTTCTGTTCATCCTTTCAGCAACTCCATTTTGTTGTGGTGTCCCTGGAACTGTCCTCTGCCTGACGATCCCAGCATCTGCACAGTAGTCCTCAAACTTCCTGCTACAATACTCACCACCGTTGTCCGATCTCAGGCATTTCAACCTCCTTCCTGTCTCGAGTTCTACCATCGCCTGCCATCTCCTGAAGACCCCAAATACCTCTGACTTGTGCTTCAAGAAGAACACCCAAAGCTTCCTGGTAGCATCATCAATAAAAGTAACATAGTACTGAGATCCACCAATGGAAGAAACTGGTGCAGGCCCCCACACGTCCGTGTGCACGAGATCTAGCTTTTCTTGCTTCCGAGGTTTACCTTCTTTGTTGAATGAAACACGCTTCTGCTTTCCGAGAACACAATCCTCACAGAAGTCCATCTCAACACTCCTAAGACCCTACAGCTTTCCCAACTGGTGCATCACCTCCAGTCCCTGATAACTCATGTGCCCAAGTCTGCAATGCCATAACTTGGCGTCCACATCTGCTGCAGCAACTCCAATAGAGTTCTCCGTGCCGTTGGCGACATAAAGTGTCCCAACCTTCTTGCCACTAGCCACCGTCAACGAACCCCTGGATATCTTCCACTTATCAGCTGTGAAAGTAGTGTTGTACCCCTGGCTCGCCAATTGTCCAACAGAAATCAGATTCCTCTGCAGTTGAGGCACGTGCCGTACGTCCTCAAGCTCAAGTGAAGTTCCAGAAATCAACTTCACTTCCGTGCTTCCCCTTCCTTGTATGGTGCAAGGCTCTCCATCCCCTAGGTAGACTTTGCCGAAGTCTCCCTTCTCATATCCTCCAAGAAGCTTCCGTTGGGATGTAGCATGGAAAGACGCGCCCGAGTCTATCACCCAAGACTCATCACAGGTAGATAAAGATAGAACGAGGGCATCCATATCACCGTCTTCAGCAAGATTTGCCAGATCCTTGCTGACTCCTTCGGTGTGGTCGCCTTGCTTTCCTTTAGGAGATTTGCAGTCCCTCCTAAAGTGCCCCGTCTTTCCGCAGTTCCAGCACTTCACTCCCTTGTTCTGAGGTGCTCGAGACCTGCTGGATCTCGACTTCGAGTCGCTTCGAAATCGACCGTCCTTCTTTTGTCTTCCCCGATCAGAGGTGTTTGGTACACTTCCAGACGACTCCGTAGCTCCAGAAGATTTCTTTCTTGCTTCTTCACTCAGAAGCACTCCCACAACGTCATCAAAGATCAACTTTCCCGTCGCCGAAGAGTTGCTCACCGCCATCACCAGGCCCTCCCAGCTATCAGGCAATCCGGAGAGGATTAGCAATGCCCGAATCTCATCGTCAAAACTAATCTCCACTGACTCCAACTGGGCCGTGAGTCCATTGAATTCGTTGAGATATTCTGCTATGCTGCCGCCATTTTTCATACGAAGATTAAACAACCTCTTCATGAGAAATACCTTGTTTGATGCTGAGGGTTTCTCGTACATCCGCGACAATGTTGCCATCAACTCCATCGTCGTCTTCTCGTTTTTGATGTTGAATGCCACTTGGGATGCAAGTGACAATCTAATGGTGCCGAGCATCTTCCGATCGAGGACCTCCCGGTCTTCATCGGGCATCTTCTCTGGTTTCTTTGCTCTACCTCCAAGAGGTAAATAGAGATCCTTCTGGTAAAGGTAATCCTCTATTTGCATCTTCCAAAACCCGAAGTTCGTGCCATTGAACTTCTCAATTCGCACCTTTCCTTCATCCGCCATCGCAGAAAACCAATAGCTCTGATACCACTTGTTGTCAGCGCCCGCGCCGGAACCCACTCACACCGGCGCCGCCACCGACGTCGGACAAGCAAAGAGAGAAGCGAACGGATAAGCACTCTCTCGCTCCCTCGACACCGGACTCAAGGATCACCACTTCGCTTCCGCTACGAAGGGCAAAAGATTACCCCTGGTATCAGTAGGGTAAAACACTTGAGCACCGCAGCAGATTATCAAACCAAAGGAAGAAGAAGGAAGAAAATAGCAAAGCAAACACAAAGATATAACGAGGTTCGGCTACAAGTAGCCTACGTCCTCCACCGCTCCAAATCTCAATTAGGATGAACTGATTACAGAGATAGCACACACCCGAACGATCACAAGCGATCGATCTACAAAAGATTCACACAGAATTCCCTTTGCACAAGAAGTAGGATCCCAATCCTCTTCTTCTCTAGAACCCTAGCCTCACAAACAAGAGTCTCTCTCAAATATACGGCAATCTCCTTTCTCTAGGGCTCTCATGAGTCCTATATATAGTCTCAAGACCTTCAGATGATCATAGCCGTCGAAACGCCAACAAAACACCAAAAGGAAACTCATCCATATGATTTCCCGCGAGCTCGAGTCGACTCGACTTTAGTTCGAGTCGACTCGGGCACGTCTGGACAACTTCCAGTATGACTGGCACGATCTCGGGTCGACTCGACTGTGGCTCGAGTCGACTCGACGATGCTTCGAGTCGACTCGACTGTAGCTCGAGTCGACTCTGACAGTCCAGACAGAAACATGGTTTTTGCGGCTTTTCTCCTCTCGGGTCGACTCGACGAGCCTCGAGTCGACTCGACTGTTCCCGAGTCGACTCGACTGTAGCTCGAGTTGACTCCGACAGTCCGTCAGACAGAACTATGCAGAATTAATTCTCCTTCAATTCTCTTCATCACCAATGGTCTCCACATACCCCAACACAACAACCTTGATTCAATCCCCTGATTGAATCAAGTAACAAGAAAACAGTTTGTAAAGAGTACAGGGAAAGCTTCTTAAAAAGCAAATATGAACAATATAAATAATGTAGAGTTAGAAGCCCTCAAACAGATTTTGGAAGAGAAAGTAGGGGCTTCTCGAACTCTGAGTCTCCTCTTTGAATGCACTGAAGATCTGATGTCAGAGGAGAGCCTTGAATGCGAAGGAAACGTTTGTTGGATGAAGTTCAATGCGTTTTTTCCTTCTTTCTCTTGTATTTACTCTTGAGAGCCTTTGGTAGGTGGAAATTCCTTTTTGTTTAAATGGAATAGCTCCCCTTGGTGTCTACTACTGTTCACTCTAGCTATTTAAGCAGTCCACTTTGAAAACTACCTGTTAGACACCACTTTATGGCCGTTCTGCCCAATCTGCAACTCCTGACAGTATATCCGTTGGGATCGGAGTCGACTCGCTCGATCTGGAGTCGACTCGGCTGTTGCTGGAGTCGACTCATGCTTTACTGGAGACGACTCGCCCACTGGTCAGGATTTGAATTAAAGTGCTGTCCCGTTCTGGAGTCGACTCGGCCAACCCTGGAGTCGACTCGCCAATGTCCGGAGATGACTCGGCCCTCTGGAGACGACTCGTTCTCAGGGTTCCAGAGATCTGTTTTTCTGCATTTCTTTCTCGAGTCGACTCGGATCATCTTGGAGTCGACTCGGCTCTTAGAGTCCGAAAACTGTTTCTCTGTGTTTTGAGTTGAACTGCCTCGGAGTTGACTCGCACTTTGTTGGAGTCGACTCAGCTCTCAGAATCCGAAAACTGATCCTCTGTGTTTTGGCTTGAACTGCCTTCTAGTCTTGCTTTCCTCTGAGAGTCGACTCGTACTTAACTAGGAGTCGACTCGCCAAACTTCGGAGTCGACTCGTAACCTTCTGGAGTCGACTCGGTTGCAGGATCTGAAATACATTGTTCTGTCTTTCTTTTGTTACCCTTTGGAGTCGACTCGGAAACATCAGGAGTCGACTCGGAAACCATCGGAGTCGACTCGAACCCTTCTGGAGTCGACTCGCTGACAGGGTTTGAAAATCAATTTTCTATTTTTCTGTCAGTTCTCAGTCGGAGTCGACTCATAGTGCACCGGAGTCGACTCGAGCATGTGCCAGAACTTCTGAAACACTTGGAGTCGACTCATAATCTTCCGGAGTTGACTCGAGCTTCAAACTTTGGTTCAAACTGAGTTCCAAACTTAGCCAAAATGTATTGAACCAAAGCTAGAGACACTTAAGCATAAATTCAAAAATATTTGGCTGAAACACTAGATTGAATTCATTAGTATAACATCAGATATACTCAATTGCTTTGAGCTCATCAAAATCAAATAAGGTTATAATCAATCACTCCACAATCTCCCCCTTTTTGATGATGACAAAATATTGAGTATTTGTAAAGTGAATTGCTCAACCAAAAGGAGATTTATAATAAAGTTTTGAAATAAATTTAAGTGTCTAGTCATTTAATTTATCCAAAATTGAAAGGTGTGAAACATTAAATCCTGAAGTTAAAGCTCCCCTTTCATCTGGAATTATATAAGTCTTCATGTCATGCAATCAATTGTTTGGCTTATATGTGTTTAATGAATTTGCTTTCTTAAGATTTCAGATTCTCCCCCTCAACATATGCATTCAATTTTGTTTAGATTCTCTGAGTTTTCTTTTAATGTCTTGAAGCTTTTGAGCTTAAATTTTTGGTTTTAGAGGAAAAATCTGCCAATTTGTTCTTGAGTATGATTCAACTAATCTCCGAATATTCCTTGAATAGATTCTGGAGATTACTCCTTTAGGAGCCCCAACAGAGAGATAATGAGTCTCGAGGTATCGAATCCACTTAGAACAAATTACTTTGTGCTTTAAGAATTTTCTTTTTATTGATTTCCTTTACATTTCAATTCAATATATTTTCTCTCCCTTTTTGTCATCATAGCAAAAAGGCAGAAAGCACAGAAAAGTACAAAAACTCAAGAATGCACAATTTTGAAAAGAAATTTCTACTCATTGTATTAAATTCAAATTTGAGTACAAGTGTGATTACATATCAAAAGAGTCCTCAAGGGACTGTACATCATAAAAACAGATAAAAATACACTAATTTTTCTTTGTAGTGGAGGATGTGGCTCCCGTTTTCAGTCTACTCATTTGCATGACTAAGTTTATCCTCTCAGAGATGTTCCCTAGCTGCTCGATGATCTCCGAGGTGGCACTAGACTGTATCGTGGTGAGCTGGATCACACTTTCTTGGAGAGTGTCAAGCTTGGAGATCAAGGCATTTGCTAGTCTCTCTGCTCCCTGAGTCTGGCTACCTAGCTCAATTCTGATGCTATCTCGCATCTCCCTTGTGTCATCCTTTACATCGCTAATGTTCCAGAATTGAGCTTGAACTAGGCTCCTTATGTTGTAGATTTTCTCCTTCAGGTGTGCAATCGTCTCGGTCACGGCTGCCAAGGAGGGGACTATCTCGATGGAGGGAGTAGTCTGAGAACCTCGTAGCTCTCTCAGAAGATCATCCCTCAGCTCCCTCACTATCTCCTGTCTCAACTCTCGGAGCTGCTCAGAAGATATCCTAACCTCCAGGGGCTGCTGCTGAGAAGGTGGGGTAGCGGAGGTGGAGGGCTCAGTATGAGTAGGACCAGAGGTAGAAGGATAGGTGGGAAGATCTGTATAGAGCTCCTGGTCATGGTCAGGGCTAGGGGAGTGGTGAGTGGTAGGGTCAGATGGTGTGGAAGTGGATGGTCTCCGTACCCAGACTCCCTCAACTCTATGAAAGCCCATACGATGGAGAGTCCCCTCACCCATGCGATCTGTATGACGCAGTGAGCGAGAGGGTTCCCCCTCATGAATAGGAACCTCTAACTCCCTAAAAATGAGAGTGAATAGCATACCGTAAGGGAGACTCAACCTAGGCTTATCTAGGGGTTCACAGATATATTTGTAGATGAGTTTAGGGAAGTTGATAGGAGTGTCCTGGAGTATGTGGAACATCAAGGCTAGGTCCCTCTCAGAGATAAAATCGAATCGGCTAGTTTTTGGAAAGAGAGTCCTAGAAATGATACTGAGGAGGAGCCGCATTTCAGCTGAAAGCTGATTTGCAAACACTTCCTCTATAGGGGACTGTGGAGGTCTCTCTAATACTGCCGTAAGGGCCTCAATCCTATCATGGGGGTGAGTGGGAAAGATCCCTTCTCGGGAGAGATGGAGGACTCGAGCAATGAAGTCCCTCCGAGATGAATATAGGGACACCCGCTACGGTTCCCTGGATACCACCACTACCTCGGGCTACAGTCCTATAGAATTCCCTAACTAACTCCGGGTAAGTAGGGAGGTCTAATGAACAGAATAACTCTAACCCTTGAGCCCTGAGACGATGCCCTAGGGTGAACCCTTCCCGGAAGAGGAAGTCAAAGTCAACTTTCCTCCCGGTGGAGACTGCCCTCCCGGTGCACGGACGCGAGGGAACCGGCCTAGGCGGGGAAGGAATCGGAGGTGGTGGCCTCGCGGGTTCGTTCCGAGCCTTTGACCGCCGCTCGGCGCCGCTCGCGGCGAGGGGTCTCTTCGGCTTGGGACAACGACTTTTCTAGACATTTTTGACCTAAACACGGGGAAGGACAAGAAAAATGGAAGAAAACTCGACGGAGATGACCTAAAATGGGTCGGAGACGAGGTCGGAGATGGCTCTAGGGCTTTTGAACAGTGGCGGCTGAAAATAGAAGTGAAAAGAAAAACATTCCGCTTAGGGTTAAAAGTCGGATTTCCGACCTCGAGTCGACTCTGGTATGTCGCGAGCCGACTCGAACTCGAGTCGACTCCCAAATATGCGCGAGTCGACTCCCCCATGAGCCGACTCTAAAATGTATCCGAGTCGACTCAAACTCTGGCACACAACCAAGAATCTTGTTATTTTCGTGCCAAAAGAGAGAGTTATGGACTTATCTAGGATGTAAGAACTGATTTGATGATCATAGATAAGAAATTCTATGTCCAACATAAACTAATCCTCAAAATCAATGAACTAGAGGAGAGTATCACTAGAATGGATCAATCACTCCTAACCCTCTTCTTAGTATGCAAAATCGATCTTCACTCAAAGGTTTTGTGAAGATATCAGCAAGTTGATCATCAGTACAAACAAATTGAAGTGTCACATCACCATTCAGTACATGATTTCTTATGAAGTGATGTCTTATCTCAATGTGTTTAGTTCTTGAATGCTGAATTGGATTTTTAGTTAGATTAATGGCACTTGTATTATCACAGTTTATGGAAATTTTATCTTGTTTAATGTCATAATCTTCAAGTTGTTGTTTAATCCACAAGATTTGAGCACAACAACTTCCGGCAGCAACATATTCGGCTTCCGCCGTAGATAGTGCAATCGAGTTTTGTTTCTTGCTAAACCAAGAGATTAAATTTTCTCATAAGAATTGACATGACCCGCTGGTGCTTTTTCTATCAAGTTTACAACCAGCAAAGTCTGAATCTGTATACCCTATTAAGTTTATGCTAGATTCTTTAGAGTACCATAAACCTATATTTTTTGTTCCTATTAGGTATTTAAAAATTCTCTTAACTGCAATTAAATGTGATTCCTTAGGATTAGATTGATATCTAGCATACATGCATACACTAAACATGATATCAGGTCTACTTGTTGTAAGATATAGTAAAGAGCCTATCATACCTCTATACAGCTTTTGATCTATTGATTTACCTGATTCATCCTTATCTAGTTTGCATGATGAGCTCATGGGTGTGCTGATTAGCTTGTTTCCATCCATATCAAACTTCTTAAGCATCTCCTTGATGTATTTAGCTTGATTGATGAAGATCCCCTCTTTAGATTGTTTGATTTGGAGCCCGAGAAAATAGTTCAGCTCTCCCATCATGCTCATTTCAAATTCACTCTGCATTAAGTCAACAAATTCTTTGCAGAGGTGATTGTTAGTAGCACCGAAAATAATATCATCTACATAAATCTGCACTACTAATATTTCTTTATTTTTTTTCTTTAAAAACAGTGTTGTATCAACATTTCCTCTAGAGAATTCATGGTCTAATAGAAATTTGCTAAGTCTTTCATACCATGCTCTAGGGGCTTGTTTTAGACCATAAAGTGCTTTGTTTAGTATATATACATGATTGGGGTATTGATGATTTTCAAAATTAGGAGGTTGTTCTACATAAACCTCCTCATTAATATACCCATTCAAAAAGGCACTTATTACATCCATTTGAAATAGTTTGAAGTCTTTAGAGCACGCAAATGCTAGTAATAATTTAATTGCTTCAAGTCTAGCCATAGGAGCAAAGGTTTCATCAAAATCTATACCTTCTTCTTGATTATAGCCCTTTGCTACTAGCCTAGCCTTGTTTCTAACCACAACTCCATTTTCATCAAGTTTGTTTTTATATATCCATTTTGTTCCTATTATTGAGTATTCAGCGGATCTTTCTACTAAATTCCATACCTTGTTTCTAGTAAATTGGTTTAGTTCCTCTTGCATAGCATTTATCCAATTTACATCATTTTCAGCTTCTCCAATGTTTTTAGGTTCTAAGTGTGAAACAAAAGCTAGGTGATTATTTAAGTTCCTAAGAGAAGCTCTAGTTCTAATAGGTTGTGATGGATCATCTAATATTAATTTTTAGGGTGACCGTATGCATACCTCCAAGCCTTTGTAAGCCCATGATCATCAATTACCTCTTGGCTTGTTGAGGTTTCTCCACTTTGCTACGGTTCATCCTCTTGTAATGTCATATCATCTATCTTTTTCTCAAGTATTCCTGCATCATCATCAAGAGTTACTCTCTTGCTAGAAGAGACATCATTAGTATCATCAAAAACAACATGTATAGACTCTTCAATAACAAGGGTTCTTTTGTTGAAGACTCTATAAGCTTTACTTGATGTAGAATAGCCCAAAAAGATACCTTCATCAGATTTAGAATCAAATTTACCTAAGTTATCTTTGCCATTATTATGAATGAAACACCTACACCCAAAAATATGAAAATAGTTTACTTTGGGCTTTCTATCTCTCCAAAGTTCATAAAGTGTTTTCTTTATAATTGGTCTCAATAAAACTCTATTTAATATATGACATGATGTGTTAATAGCTTCTCCCCAAAAATACTTAGGAAGGTTACTTTCACACAACATGGTTCTAGCCATTTCCTCTAGGGTTCTATTCTTTCTTTCCACAACTCCATTTTGTTGTGGTGTCCTAGGTGCAGAGAAATTATGAGTTATTCCCTTTTTACTACAGAATTCGTCAAATAGATGATTTTCAAATTCCGTTCCATGATCACTTCTAATAGCTATGACTGAAGCATTTCTTGCATTAGTTACCTCCTTATGAAATTTCTTAAATACAGAAAATGCTTCATCTTTATGAGCTAAAGACATGACCCATGTATATCTTGAAAAATTATCTACAATAACAAGACCATATTTGTTTCCACCAAGACTTGTGGTTCTAGTTGGTCCAAATAGATCCATGTGTAGTAGTTCAAGAGGTCTAGAGGTAGAGACACAATTTATGAATTTAAAAGAGCTCCTAGATTGTTTGCCATATTGACATGCTTCACAAATTTTATTTTTCTCAAATTTTAGTTTTGGCAAACCTATTACAGAGTCTCTTTTAACTAACTTAGATATTGTATCCATACTTGCATGACCTAATTTACGGTGCCATAACCAACTTGCATCATCAACCTTAGTATCACTAGCTACTAAGCAAGGACTGTTTTTAGCAAGATCTTCAAGATCTACTACATAGACGTTACCACGTCTAATTCCTTTAAATACTAATCCATTGTCAATTGAGTTGGTTATGATGCATAAAGATGGCTTAAACAAAACATCAAAACCTTTATCACATAATTGACTAACGTTAAGTAGGTTATGCTTAAGACCATCTACAAATCGTACATTATCAACGAAGGTTGAAGAGGTGATTTGTACTTTACCTATATCAACGATGTGATCTTGGTTATTGTCTCCAAATGTCACAGCACCTCCCTTCTTAGGCTCTAAGGTGAAGAATTGCTCCTTGTCATCCGTCATGTGTCTTGAGCAGCCACTATCCAAATACCAACAGTTTTTGTCGACTTTGGCTGCAAGACACTCCTACACAAGGAAATAATACAATTTTAGATATCCAAGTTTTCTTGGGTCCTTCAAGGTTAGAAATGTTGGTTCCTTTTGGAACCCAAACCATTTTAATTTTTCTTTTAGCTTCTACTTTCCTATAGTCACACACATTAGCTTTATGTCCTACTTTTCCATAGCAAAAATAGGTTATATTCTTAGTTTTACTTTTTCCTGCTTTCACAAAGAAATTTTTAAGGAGCTTTTGCTTATTATTAGGTTTATACCCTAAACCGGCTCTATTAAACACAGCTCGTTGATTATTAAGTATCATTTCCAATTTTTCAGAACTATATGTAAACTTTTCAACAATAGGTTTGTATTTTTCAAGCTCTTGTGTTAGCTTTTGTTTTTCTGTTTTTAGTATGTTTAAGTCTTTTGTGAGATTATTTTTTATAGTTTGTTTACCGTTTTTAAGTTCTAAAATTTCCATGGTTAGTTTTTCGTTATTTTTAATTAAGGTATTAGTTTTTTGAATTAACATTTGGTTGCTTGTTTTAAGTGAAAGTTATTCCTAGGTTCATCGGTGTTTAGCATGCTGAATTTTTTTTTTTTTTTTGAAAACCATGGCTGAACCTGATTGGGTTGCCTACGTACCCCTTCACAAGGGGAATCAAGCCATACGTAGTTCTTTTAAAATTTTAAAAATACAGCGGAAAAATGAATCAAACAATTTAATTCATGCATGCTTACAAGATCAAATCTAGAAATCAACACATTAAGAACACATAGGATTATGCCGGAATCGTTTAAACAATTATGCTAAAACTTTTATGCATGATTAACTATCAGATCTGAAACTTAAGAACTCTATTCCAATTAATCTCCGAATATCCATCGAATGGATTCTGGAGATATCTCCGTGAGGAGCCCCAAAAGAGGGTAAAACCTCGGAGAATCGGACCTAGACCTTGACACCATAATAAATGATTAATGCTAGATTAATACCTTTTATGATGGATGAAAGTTGTGAATCTAATTCTTGACTTCGCAGCCACGCACACGAATGGCCTCTACGAGAAGTACACGCGAAGTCCTGAAGGATCTTCTTCCGCAGCAGTGCTAGCAGTTGCAGAACACTTGAAAGCTGAAATCTGCCCATCGGGATTCAATCAACTCTTGATCAATCGTCTTGAAGCAGATGGAGATAAGGTTTGTAAGAAAAGTAGAGGACTCAGATCTGATCTTGAATCTTCTAGATATTCACCCTGAAAACCCTATCTAAAATGGAGAAGAAGAGGAAGAGGAGGCGGGTGAGGAAGAAGGCTGCAATGGATGTGTTTTTGGTGCCCATGTTTGACCCCTTTTAATGGCCCCCGAATTTTTATTCAAAATTCGAAATTTATTTTCAGAAAACCTCTTTTAGTTGGCACATGCAAAGGAATAGAAACAACCCAAATCAGATCTCAACCAAATTTGATTTAAATTCAAATTTTAAACACATGTGCAAGAGGGAAAGAATTTGAAATCCATGCGGCAAGGTAAAACACTTCATAATTTCGAAATCACCTCTTGAAATTCGAATTTAATCCATTCAAAAACTCATACACCACCTTGGCTAATTGGTTTGAGTGATTAAAATCATTTAACACATTGCTTAATGTTTGAATTTAAATTCAAATAGCAAACAATGTCGCCATGTGTCAAGCAATGGGTCCATGTGCCATGCAATAATTTTGGTTTATTTAAAATTCATGAAATCCAATTCCATGTCACCAATAATTGCCACATCATCTGAGCCTAATCCCCTTGGGTTGCACCTAATCAAATTTGGTCAAACCCGAATTAAAACAAAGCAATTTGGTTGAACCCAATCTAATCAGGTCAGACCCTGATTGAGCTCAAATTGAATCCAATTCAATTTTGGCTCATGCAAACTCAATCAAATTGAATTAATTACTTTGTGTTGGACCTAATCCAATTAGGTCAATCCCTAATTAAGAACAAATTAATTTAAAATTAATTTGATCAGCTTAAGTCCTTTTTGGTTCTAACCTAATCCAATCAGGTCAAAATCCTTATTGAGCCCAAACTTGAATCCAATTCAATTTGGCTCATCCTTAGCACAATTACTCAATCAAATTGAGTTTATTAGTAATTTAATTACTAATTATAAGATAATTTGCCAATCAAATTGACCAAATTATCCCTGAATGATTCTTAATCATTCATCAGCTTTTTTGATCAATCAGGAATCTTCTATGCGTGTGACCTCATAGGTTCGAACCTAAGCCAGTAGTATAGGAATAATTTTCTACACTAATTGATGTGACCATCTATCAATGGTACCCAACGTCCGGATAGGCCGAATATATGCGAAGCAAATATTCTGCAACCCTGAACTATGGTTATTGTATAATTCAATCTCTTTGACTCCTAATGCCAGGATGACTTAGAGCTCACTGTCAACCCTATAATTAGTACATCCATTATGTGATTAACTTTAGATATCCCGTGACTCCTCACTGGGATTACCCTGGCCAAGGTTTTGCTAAATTAATCACAAGACATTATCTTCTATTTTCAGGAGGGGTCAATTTCATCTTGACTCACAACTGACTACGCAAGTACTTGACTGCACCCAGTGACCTTCCGTCACTGAATTAGAAATTCAGGTAGTCCGGTACCAAAGTACAGTGAGTTGCTTGCTAGTCACAGGTTGCGGTCTCAGGTCAGAGGGCCAAACTTATACCCATATCCACTCGGAACATCTCTCGACAGTAGAGCGTTCCGGAATTGGTCACGTTCAGTGAAATGTACTCCTACACTTCACCTGTGTGGCATACCAGTGTCTCCACACTCCTTGGTTAAGAGGACAACAACGTATATGTCACACAACGACCTAATCTCGATAATGCTCTCGTCCTAGTAACAACATATCATTTGGTCGCGAACAAGTTTAAGGACTCAAAGATAAATCCTCCTTTATCATAACATAAGTCCTAAGGACTTTATCATATAAGAGTTCATTTGAAGATGAAATGATGAATAATGCCAAATAACACTTTATTAATTTGTCAATTCATTTACAAAATTCAATCATCAATATGCTGACGATTGACATTTAGGATACAAATCCCAACATTAAGTTCTAAATTTTCTTTAATGATAAAATCCTTGTCCTTAATTAGTTTATCATACTTATGGAAGTGAGATTGATTAGTTAGTTTTAGTTCTTTATTCTTAAGATTTATTATCTTATATTCATCCATTAGTTCATTAAAAGCATCATACAATTCATCAAAAGTAAAATCTAAATGTGTTTCAGATGTTACCTCATTTTTATTTGCCATAAAACAGAAGTGGTCTTTTCCTCTTGTTCCTCATCCGATGATGATGATGATGAATCAGAGTCTGTCAAGGTGGTGACAAGAGCTTTCTTCTTCTTGTGCTTGATGCTCATCTTTAGTAATGGACAGTCGATTCTGAAATGTCCTGGTTTCTTGCACTCATAGCAACCGATTCCCTCACTTTCCCTCTCCTTACCTTTGTCCTTGTTGTAGAAATTTGAGGGACCTCTCCTCTGATGAAAGGACTTCTTCCGGTTGATGAACTTTCTGAACTTTCGCACGAGAAGAGCCTCATCATCATCTCCCTCATTGTCTTCTTCTTCGCTGCTGCTACTGCAAGATGGATCTTTGTTAGAAGAAGTAGATTTGAGGGCTATTACCTTTTTCTTATGAGAGGATTCTTCTTCGCTGTGTTGTTTCATTGTGAGCTCATGCGTCATCAGGGATCCAAGAAGCTTCTCGAGTGGCAGCTTGTTTAAGTCCTTGGCTTCTTGGATAGCCGTTACCTTGGCTTCCCATGACCTTGGCAAAGATCGAAGAATTTTTCTGACAAGGTCACTGTTAGCATAACTTTTGCCAAGGCTTTTTAGACCATTGACAATATCAGTAAATCTAGTAAACATGCAAGTGATAGTTTCATTAGAATCCATTTTAAATAGTTCATACTTATGAACTAGCATGTTTATTTTGGACTCCTTGACTTGATTCGTGCCCTCGTGGGTCACTTCAAGTCTGTCCCATATCTCTTTTGCAGAACTGCAAGTAGAGATTCTATTGAATTCATTACGGTCTAAGGCACAATAAAGCATATTCATTGCTTTGGCATTTAGTTGTGCCTTCCTTCTATCATTGTCACCCCAATCTTTTTTAAGCTTGGGAATAGTAATGTTATCTACAAAAATAGAAGGAATGTATGGTCCATTAACTATGATACTCCAGATCTCATAGTCTTGGGCTTGGATAAATATTTTTATCCTAGCCTTCCAATAGGCGTAGTCGGTTCCATTGAAGAATGGAGGCCTATTGGTGGATTGCCCCTCAATAAGTGAAGATCCAAAAGGGGTTGTCATTTTGATCTTTTACTCTTTTGATAGAAGAGCTCCTGCTCTGATACCACTTGTTGCCCAAGAAGACAACCCAAGAGGAGGGGTGAATTGGGTTTTAAGTAATAATTGCAAATTAAAACTTAATGAGTAACTAATTAAAATTATTGCTGGCAGATTAATTAGATTACTAGTTGTAGTGAGTGGAGAAGATGGAAGAGACAATGAACCAATTACAAACACAAGAGATTTTATAGTGGTTCGGAGCTAACCCTTGCTCCTACGTCCACTCCCCAAGCTTCACTTGGGAGTTCACTATAATCCCTAGAATTATAGCTGGTTGTTTTACAAGTTCACAACCCAACTTGTTGTTTTCACGAGATCACAACGAACTCGGTCGGTTTTCACAGGCTCACCGACTAGAACCACCCGATTATTTTTTTGGGATCACAATCGAACCCTTACACCGTTGGTTTTAACTTCGACTCACCAACAAACCTCAACAACCTTGTTAACCCCCTAATGGATTTTGATGAATACAAAACACTAGAGTAAAATTCCATTATATCTTAACAATTCAATTGAGAAATTCATGTGTTTTATTTAGAATATTGTTAAGAAATGTCTAGGCAAGTTTTCATAATTTTTATGAATTTATTGAAGAATATTTTGAGCTAAAGAAAAAGTTCAGGGACAGCCGAGACGTCTCCTGATAGTTTCAGAGACGTCTCTGGCACAAACAGGAAGAACTGGCACACTTGGAGACATCCCCGGCTCCTGTCGAGTCGTCCCCGCGTTAGCGGAGTCGACTCTCTCAGTAGCGGAGTCGACTCTCTCAGTGGCGGCAGAAAGACGCTTTTCAAGGGATATGCGCGAGACGTCCCCGCTGTACGCGGAGTCGTCCCCGCAAGCAAAAAGGAGACTTCCCGAGTCGTCCCCAAGATGGCGGAGACGGCTCTCTCAGGGTTTTCCAGAGAATGGTTTTTTCGGTGATAAGGAAGCGGAGTCGACCCTGAGAAAGCGGAGTCGTCCCCACGCATAAAGTACAGACAAGCGGAGATGTCCCCTGAAAGAGCGGAGTCAACTCTCTCAGGGAATTCCAGAGGACATGATTTTCGGAGATAAAGAAGCGGAGTCGTCCCCAAAGCAGCGGAGTCGTCCCCACTCAAAAAGCGCTAACACGCCGAGACGTCCCCGTAAAGTGCCGAGTCGACCCCAGATAAAGTAAAAAGTAAAATCCTATAGGCGAGACGTCTCTCGTTGTAGCGGAGACGTCCCCAGAGCGCCTGGGACGCGACTGACAGCTTTTCAGGTCTGATTTGAATTTCAAATCTTCTCTACTTTATCTCTAACGGCTATATTTGCTTTTTGGGCTATAAAAGGGAGCTCTTAAGTGCTTCTCAACAACTCTTCACCAACCAAAAGCAAAATCATTCAAGAGAGAAGTTAGAAAGAAAAGCTCAAGGGAGTGAGTGCATTCAAGAAAGGAAATCAAGTGCTTTCAAGTCTCCCAAGCGATTTCAAGCTCAACCACTCTCGTGTGCTCGGGATTCAAAGCTCACACCCAACCCTACGCGTCCCACATCGGAAGAATCAACATCTCCCACGCTTCCAACGGCAAAAAGATTCTTCCGGGTTTCATTGTTCATAAGTGCTATATTTGCTTTCTAGAGCTTTTATATCCTTTTGTACACTCTTTTATTGTGGTGCTTGTTCCAGTCAAGGGACTTGGAACAAGGGAAAGGGCGTCCCAAGCCTAAGAGAAATTGGGGGTTTTGGGTTTGTTGTGAGCCCGGTGTAAAACAACGAGTTGGGTAGTGAACTCGCAAAACTACCGTACTGTAATCTTGGATTATAGTGGAAATTCCCAAAGGCGCTTTGGGGAGTGGATGTAGGAGCGGTGAAGGCTCCGAACCACTATAAAACCGTGTGTTTGTGGTTGTCTCTTCTTATCGCTTTATCTTTGCTTTAGTTCATATATTTGTGTGTTTTATTTTTAAATTAGCCAAAAAGTTTTAAAACACCCAATTCACCCCCCTCTTGGGTGACCATCTCTGGGCAACAAGTGGTATCAGAGCCGGTGCTCTTATATTCCTTGAAAGACCTAACCGTCTTAGCCAAAGATCTAGATGGCAACACCCTTTAACAATGTTCCAGCCGAGGGGCAAGCAACCAATAGACCTCCACTCTTCAATGGGACAAATTATACCTATTGGAAGACTAGAATGAGAATCTTCATTCAAGCACAAGACTATGCCTTGTGGAGGGTTATAGTCAAGGGACCACAAGAACCATCACATGTGGTCAATGGCATTCGAGTTTCCAAACCTGAGGAGGATTGGGATGAGAATGATGATAGGATGGCTCAACTTAATTCTAGAGCCATGAACTCATTATTTTGTTCCTTAGATGTAAATGAGTTTAATAGAGTCTCCACATGTACTTCCGCTAAGGAAATATGGGATAGGCTTGAAGTTACCCACGAGGGTACAAATCAAGTCAAAGAGTCCAAAGTGAACATTCTAGTTCACAAGTATGAATTGTTTAAGATGGAACCTAGTGAAACCATCACATGCATGTTTACACGTTTTACCGAAATTATTAATGGCCTAAAAAGCTTGGGCAAATCTTACACTAACCCCGAACTTGTGAGTAAAATTCTCAGGTCACTGCCAAAAGCATGGGAAGCAAAGGTCACGGCGATTGTAGAAGCCAAAGACCTCAACACCTTGGGGCTAGAACAACTCTTGGGCTCATTGATGACGCATGAGCTCACGATGAAGCAGCATGAAGAAGAGCTGCCAAAGAAAAGGACAATCGCACTCAAGGCCACCTCAAGTGTATGTGAAGAAGAGAGCAGTGAGAGTGAAGAAGAAAGTCAAGATGAGGACTTGGGTTTGATAGTAAGGAAATTTAAAAAATTCATGAGAAGAAAGAAACCATTCCCAAGAAAGAAATTTGGAGGGAGAAATGATTGGGAGAAAGAAAAGGAAAAAGAAAGAGACCCAATCGTATGCTATGACTGCAAGAGACCGGGACATATTCGTTCCGAATGCCCTCAACAAAAGAAGCACTTTGGAAAGAAGAAGAAGAAGGCATTGAAGGCAACATGGGATGATAGTGACACATCATCCTCCGAGGAAGAGAAGGAAGAGACCGCCAATCTATGCTTCATGGCGTTCGAAGATGACGAGGTATGTCAAAACCCAACTATAAATTTTACTTTAGAAGAATTATATGATGCTTTTCAAGAACTTATGGGTGATTGTAGTATGTTGGGAGCAAAGAATAAAGAATTAAAAGCCTCCAATCAAAAACTAAAGGAAAACATTGAAAACCTATTAATTGAGAAGGAGAGCGTCAAAAATATGAACACTACTAACCTAGAAATCGAAAATTCAAGGCTTAGCACTGAAAATGTAAAGGCAAAAACACTAATCAAGGAATTAAATCTAAAAGTAAATTCCCTACTCAATAATAATACCTCACTTGCGCAAACTGTTGAATCTCTTAAAAAGGATATGGAAGAACTAGTTAAAGAAAATGTGAATCTTAAGAATGAGATACATAAGTACAAGCCAATTGTTGAAAAATTCACACAAAGCTCTGAAAAATTAAATCTTATTCTTTCAAATCAAAGAGCTGTTTTCAATAAAGCCGGATTAGGATATAAAACTAATAAGCAACAAAAGTATCTAAAGAATTTCTTTGTAAAAGCAAAAGATGTAAAAACTGAAAAACCAACATGCTTTCTTTGTGGAAAGATTGGACATAAAGCCTACTCTTGTATTCAAAGAAAAATCCAAACTAACAAGAGTACATTTGTAAAAGCTAAAAACATAACTAAAATATGGGTGCCTAAAGGAACCAACTACACTAACCACGAAGGACCCAAGAAAACTTGGGTACCTGAGAGCTTCACATGATCATTTTGCAGGTATGCCTTGCAGCCGGAAATAAAAAGAGAATGTGGTATCTTGATAGCGGTTGCTCAAGGCATATGACCGGTGACAAGAGTCTCTTCGTCACCTTGGAATCAAAAGAAGGAGGAGCAGTCACATTTGGAGACAATGCTAAAGGCCGAATCATTGGTATTGGTAAAATCTCCATATCACCCTCCTCATTTATTGATAATGTATTGTTAGTTAATGGACTAAAACATAATTTATTAAGTATAAGTCAATTTTGTGACAAGGGCTTTAAAGTGTCATTTGAATCGTCACTATGCATAATTAGTAGTCCAATTGATAATGAGATCATACTCACAGGACATAGGCATGGAAATGTTTACATGGTAGATCTTGATGATCTCACCATGAAGGATGGTCAATGTCTTGTAGCCATGAATCCCAAAGTCAATGAGACTAGTTGGTTATGGCATCGTAGGTTAGGGCATGCTAGCATGGATTTAATCTCTAAATTAATTACAAAGGATCTAGTCAAAGGGCTACCAAAAATAGACTTTGAAAAGAATAAAATCTGTGCTGCATGTCAATTAGGGAAACAAACAAGAAGTTCCTTTAAGTCTAAGAACATAGTTTCAACATCAAAACCCTTAGAACTAATTCACATGGATTTGTTTGGACCCACTAGAACTGCTAGTATAGGGGGTAAGAAATTTGGTCTTGTAATTGTTGATGATTTTTCACGTTTTACATGGGTTTCATTTCTTGCACATAAAGATGAGTCCTTTCCCGCTTTTATTAAGTTTCATAATAGAGTTTCGAATAAACTCAATCTTAAACTAAAAGCAATTAGGAGTGATCATGGTACCGAGTTTGAAAATCAGTATTTTGAAAAATTTTGTGAAGAAAATGGTATCAATCACAACTTCTCGGCACCTAGGACACCCCAACAAAATGGGGTGGTAGAAAGGAAGAATCGCACACTAGCAGATATGGCTCGTACCATGTTGTGCGAATCGGATCTACCAAAGTACTTTTGGGCTGAAGCAATAAATACCTCATGTTATATTTTAAATCGTGCTTTAGTTAGATCCATCTTAAAGAAAACACCGTATGAATTGATGAAAGGTAAGAAACCAAATATAAGTTATTTTCATGTTTTCGGTTGTCGATGCTTTATTTTGAACAATGGAAAGGACAATCTCAGTAAATTTACTGCTAAATCAGATGAGGGGATCTTCTTAGGTTATTCCTCATCTAGTAGAGCATACAGGGTCTTCAACAAGAGAACTCTCGTTGTTGAAGAATCCATTCATGTTGTTTTTGATGAAACTAATGGAGATTCTTCTAGAAAAGAAGAAGATGGTGATGCAGGTATACTTGAAGACGGGATCAAGAAATTCTCCATACAAGACAAACAATATGAGGATGAGATCAAAGAGGATACAAATCAGCAAGATGAAGAAGATCAACCTCCATCAAGAAATCAAGATCTTCCTAAAGAATGGAGGTATGCACATGGTCATCCAAAGGATCTAATCCTTGGTGATCCTTCACAAGGTATAAGAACTAGATCCTCTTTAAGAAACACTAGTAATTATCTTGCTTTCGTTTCACAAATAGAGCCTAAATCACTAGAAGAAGCTGAAAAAGATGATAATTGGATGAATGCTATGCAAGAGGAATTAAACCAATTCGAAAGAAATGAAGTTTGGACTCTAATGAAAAGACCCCCTAATGTTTCAATTATAGGCACCAAATGGGTATATAGAAATAAACTAGATGAAGATGGGATAGTAATAAGAAACAAAGCTAGGCTAGTGGCCAAAGGATATAATCAGGAGGAAGGAATAGATTTTGATGAAACTTTTGCTCCTGTTGCTAGGTTAGAGGCTATTAGACTGCTTTTAGCATATGCATGCTTCATGGATTTTAAACTCTATCAAATGGATGTAAAAAGTGCATTCTTAAATGGCTATATAATGGAGGAAGTTTATGTAGGACAACCTCCAGGTTTCGAAAATCACTTACATTCAGATTATGTGTATAAATTGCATAAAGCATTGTATAGACTTAAGCAAGCTCCTAGGGCATGGTATGAAAGATTAAGTAATTTCCTAATTGAGAACAAATTTAAGAGAGGAAATGTAGACAAAATCCTCTTTATTAAAAGAAAAGGAAATGACTTATTGCTTGTACAAATTTATGTGGATGATATAATTTTTGGTGCTACTAATGATAGTCTCTGTCAAGAGTTTGCCAAGCTTATGCAGGGAGAATTTGAAATGAGCATGATGGGTGAGCTCAACTTCTTCCTTGGGCTACAAATAAAACAATCAGAGGAAGGCATCTTCATCAGTCAGTCCAAATACATCAAGGAAATGCTGGAAAAATTCAAGATGAAGGATGCAAAGGAAATCAGCACACCCATGGGCTCAAGTTGCAAGCTTGACAAAGATGAAAAAGGTAAAAGTATAGACTGCAAATTGTACAGAGGTATGATAGGCTCTCTACTTTACCTTACTGCTAGTAGACCAGATATATTATTCAGTGTTTGTATGTGTGCTAGATACCAAGCATGTCCTAAGGAATCACACTTGCAAGCTGTTAAAAGAATTTTTAGATATCTAGTAGGGACATCTAATGTAGGCTTATGGTATTCTAAACAATCTGATATAAATTTAACTGCTTATTCTGATGCTGATTTTGCTGGGTGCAAACTCGACAGAAAAAGCACAAGTGGCACTTGTCAATTCTTGGGTGCCAATTTGGTTTCTTGGTTTAGCAAGAAACAAAATTCAGTTGCCTTGTCCACAGCTGAGGCTGAGTACATTGCAGCTGGAAGCTGTTGTGCCCAAGTTCTCTGGATCAAGCAACAACTTGAAGACTTCGGTATTAAAATGGACAATATACCAATTAAGTGTGATAATACAAGTGCAATCAACTTAACAAAAAATCCTGTCCAACACTCTAAGTCAAAGCATATAGAGATTAGGCATCATTTTATTAGGGATCATGTGCTGAAAAATGATGTGATGATTGAATATGTATGTACTGAAAATCAATTAGCTGATATCTTTACAAAGCCCCTTTGTAAAGACAGATTCAATTTCTTAAGGAATGCTTTGAGCTTGTATGATCCTAGCAAATGAATTGAACTTGTATTGCATTGCTTTGCTACTCGAACTAGTAATCCACCTCAAGGCAAACATAAGTGAAAGCATGAATTCATCTAAACTAAATGACGAACTGGTTGACTTTCCGGAGGATGGTTACCCTCCCTTGGACTCTTCATGGAGATATTTTCAGAGCCTATTTCATAGGTATTCGAAATTTGGTCAAACGTTCCTTATTTCAATATTCATAATTCAAAAATCATTATCAAATTATTATAGGATGTATCATTGAGGGGGAGGATCACAAACAAATTCACTCAAAGTTTATCAAAAGAGATCATATTGATTGGGGTGATTAAACAAAAAAAGGGGAGAAGATAGAATACAGTCTGAAATTTTTCAGTACCGGAGACGTCTCTGGCAAATCGCAGAGACGTCCCCCCAAGCGGAGACGTCTCACCTTAGTCGCGGAGACGTCTCGGGGACCGAATGAGGCCTTTTTAAATAAGTCGAAATCGCTCGAGCCGACTCGAGCTTTCTCCCTCATTCCCGACCAAAACGGAAAGCCCTAGCCTCCATTTGCTCTCCACCTCAAATCCTAGCCTCCATTTGCCCTAAATCACAAACCCTAGCCTCCATTTGCCCTAAATCACAAACCCTAGCATCCATGGCACCAAAGAAAGCTAGGACGACCCGTGGGAAGCGACCTAGAGTAGCGGGCGACGGTGAGGAACGGCGGGAAGAACCCTCCGCACCTTCTCCTCCGGTTGCTCTGCCAACCACAACGATTTCCTGTGCAAATCGCACAGTCACAACCGGTAGGTACATAGATTTTGCATTTTTAGATCATGAGGGGTTCTCTATTGGAGAGAGACTCCGAGCCCAAGGGTGGGAGCATCTTTGCACCCTCAATACCTCGACCTACCCCGGCCTTGTTAGAGAAATGTTTAGTGATATGGCTTTAGGGGACTTAGGGTTCACCGCACATGTCCGAGGGACATTAGTAGAAATTAATGAGGACATCTTATCCACTGTTTTGCAAATCCCTAGGGACGGCGAGGCTCCAACCTCACATCCCCAAAGGGAAGTAGCTCTAAACTTAATTTTAGGAAGAGAGGACTGCGGCCCTCTTGATGTTGTCAACTCCCAGGACCTAAATGCAGAGATGAGACTCCTTTTAAGCATTGTCAACCGGGTCCTATTTCCTAAAACCGGTCGCTTCGATTTTGTTTCGGAGCGAGACTTAGTTATAATGCATCACATCCTACTAGGGATCCCTCTAAACCTTCCTAGACTCATGCTAAATTACATTGCCCTATGTCATAGGTATTCTAGATTTAGTATACCCTATGGCATGATCTTTACCTTAATCTTCAAACACTTCAAGGTTTCCATTCCATCAAATGAACCTGCAAAGCCCTTAAGAAACACCGACTATTACAATGAGGGCTCAATGAGAAGAATGGAATTTCACAAGATAGATGGGTCTTGGGTCAGGGTTCCAAAAAGAAAAGCACAAACCATAGAGGCTGAGATCCCACATCATGAGTCTGACCATCACTCTCCTCCACCTAGCAACATGGACATCCCTGATATTCCCTCCAGCTCAGCTGGACCTTCCACATCCATGCCACCACCTCCTCCAGTCAGTGGGCCCTCCTTCCTATGAGAGGAGCAGATGCACACCTTAGCATCTGTTATTTGTCAGCAGATGAGGGAGGAGATGAGATCCATGATGTCTACAGAGCTGGCCCCCATCAGACAAGAGCTGCAGGAAATTAAGGCTCAAATTGAAGCCCAAGAGCAACAAATAGTTGAGGTGGGTGCCACCCAAACCTGCAGATCATTAGAGCTCAAGGACAGCTTGAAGGCCATTTCCAAGAGCCTCAAAGAGTTGACAAAGCCAGATGGCAATGTGGGCACCTTAGTTGCCCAACTTAGAGGCAGAATTGAGATGGCAACCTTAGAGTTTGAAGCACTTGTGGCAGGTTTCCACAAGTCACAGGGAGATCACTTTAAGACCCTCATGGATTCTATCAATGGTTTCATAGATGCAGCCTGTAAGGCTTATGCACAAAGTACAACTGGTAGGCCCCATGAGCAATGACGCCGATGATGGATATCCTGTAGGATCTTCTTTTTGTAAATCCTAGGCCATTTTGAAACACTTTTGTATTAAAAATCAATACTTGTAATGATTTCTTCTTTTGACTATGTACTGACTTCAAAGCTCTACAATGACATATGAATGAATACAATTTCTTTTGAAAACCTTGTGTACATTGCCAATTCTGTGTATGTGTTTCTGTGATTGTGTATGTGATTGTGTGATATGCCATAAAAATCCTACCACATACCTTGAGTATTCAAATTTGATACAAAGAAACAATGCACATAAAATAGGGGGAGCACACCTTGAATATGCTGAATTTTACTAAAAAGGATAATTTGTCCCCTTCATGTTGATGACAAAAAGGGGGAGTAGATATTTGTATATTGAAAGGGGGAGTAGACATGGATATTGAATATGGAATGCAAATTTTTTAATCATACTCCAAAGTTGATTTAGAAAAGATAAAATTGAAGAATATTGATTTTAAGATAATTGCGCTTCTGGAAAAGAAAGGGGGAGTCAAAAAGAATCTAGCTTTCAATTATCTTCAGCATCAATATTTCATTCTAACTTGATTCAAATTCAGTTCATATGATAAAATCATTTAAGAACTATAAGGATCAATCTTATGCACAAGGAAAGAACTGAAAATTGAATATTTTGAGTGATGCACATTGTATCTAGTTCAAATCAAAACATTATACTTGTATATCTGATCAATACTGTGTATATGTTTAAATTTCAAATTTTGCATATACTCAGTGTTTTGTCATCATCAAAAAGGGGGAGATTGTTAACCCCCTAATGGATTTTGATGAATACAAAACACTAGAGTAAAATTCCATTATATCTTAACAATTCAATTGAGAAATTCATGTGTTTTATTTAGAATATTGTTAAGAAATGTCTAGGCAAGTTCCCATAATTTTTATGAATTTATTGAAGAATATTTTGAGCTAAAGAAAAAGTTCAGGGACAGCCGAGACGTCTCCTGATAGTTTCAGAGACGTCTCTGGCACAAACAGGAAGAACTGGCACACTTGGAGACGTCCCCGGCTCCTGTCGAGTCGTCCCCGCGTTAGCGGAGTCGACTCTCTCAGTAGCGAAGTCGACTCTCTCAGTGGCGGCAGAAAGACGCTTTTCAAGGGATATGCGCGAGACGTCCCCGCTGTACGCGGAGTCGTCCCCGCAAGCAAAAAGGAGACTTCCCGAGTCGTCCCCAAGATGGCGGAGACGGCTCTCTCAGGGTTTTCCAGAGAATGGTTTTTTCGGTGATAAGGAAGCGGAGTCGACCCTGAGAAAGCGGAGTCGTCCCCACGCATAAAGTGCAGACAAGCGGAGACGTCCCCTGAAAGAGCGGAGTCAACTCTCTCAGGGAATTCCAGAGGACATGATTTTCGGAGATAAAGAAGCGGAGTCGTCCCCAAAGCAGCGGAGTCGTCCCCACTCAAAAAGCGCTAACACGCCGAGACGTCCCCGTAAAGTGCCGAGTCGACCCCAGATAAAGTAAAAAGTAAAATTCTATAGGCGAGACGTCTCTCGTTGTAGCGGAGACGTCCCCGGAGCGCCTGGGACGCGACTGACAGCTTTTCAGGTCTGATTTGAATTTCAAATCTTCTCTACTTTATCTCTAACGGCTATATTTGCTTTTTGGGCTATAAAAGGGAGCTCTTAAGTGCTTCTCAACAACTCTTCACCAACCAAAAGCAAAATCATTCAAGAGAGAAGTTAGAAAGAAAAGCTCAAGGGAGTGAGTGCATTCAAGAAAGGAAATCAAGTGCTTTCAAGTCTCCCAAGCGATTTCAAGCTCAACCACTCTCGTGTGCTCGGGATTCAAAGCTCACACCCAACCCTACGCGTCCCACATCGGAAGAATCAACATCTCCCACGCTTCCAACGGCAAAAAGATTCTTCCGGGTTTCATTGTTCATAAGTGCTATATTTGCTTTCTAGAGCTTTTATATCCTTTTGTACACTCTTTTATTGTGGTGCTTGTTCCAGTCAAGGGACTTGGAACAAGGGAAAGGGCGTCCCAAGCCTAAGAGAAATTGGGGGTTTTGGGTTTGTTGTGAGCCCGGTGTAAAACAACGAGTTGGGTAGTGAACTCGCAAAACTACCGTACTGTAATCTTGGATTATAGTGGAAATTCCCAAAGGCGCTTTGGGGAGTGGATGTAGGAGCGGTGAAGGCTCCGAACCACTATAAAACCGTGTGTTTGTGGTTGTCTCTTCTTATCGCTTTATCTTTGCTTTAGTTCATATATTTGTGTGTTTTATTTTTAAATTAGCCAAAAAGTTTTAAAACACCCAATTCACCCCCCTCTTGGGTGACCATCTCTGGGCAACAAACCTTGATTCAATCTCCTGATTGAATCAAGTAACAAGAAAACAGTTTGTAAAGAGTACAGGAAAAGCTTCTTAAAAAGCAAATATGAACAATATAAATAATGTAGAGTTAGAAGCCCTCAAACAGATTTTGGAAGAGGAAGTAGGGATTTCTCGAACTCTGAGTCTCCTCTTTGAATGCACTAAAGATCTGATGTCAGAGGAGAGCCTTGAATGCGAAGGAAACGTTTGTTGGATGAAGTTCAATGCGTTTTTTCCTTCTTTCTCTTGTATTTACTCTTGAGAGCCTTTGGTAGGTGGAAATCCCTTTTTGTTTGAATGGAATAGCTCCCCTTGGTGTCTACTACTGTTCACTCTAGCTATTTAAGCAGTCTACTTTGAAAACTAGCCGTTAGACACCACTTTATGGCCGTTCTGCACAATCTGCAACTTCTGATAGTGTATCCGTTGGGATCGGAGTCGACTCGCTCGATCTGGAGTCGACTCGGCTGTTGCTGGAGTCGACTCATGCTTTACTGGAGACGACTCGCCCACTGGTCAGGATTTGAATTAAAGTGCTGTCTCGTTCTGGAGTCGACTCGGCCAACCCTGGAGTCGACTCGCCAATGTCCGGAGATGACTCGGCCCTCTGGAGACGACTCGTTCTTAGGGTTCCAGAGATCTGTTTTTCTGCATTTCTTTTTCGAGTCGACTCGGATCATCTTGGAGTCGACTCGGCTCTCAGAGTCCGAAAACTGTTTCTCTGTGTTTTGAGTTGAACTGCCTCTGAGTCGACTCGCACTTTGTTGGAGTTGATTCGGCTCTCAGAATCCGAAAACTGATCCTCTGTGTTTTGGCTTGAACTGCCTTCTAGTCTTGCTTTCCTCTGAGAGTCGACTCGTACTTAACTAGGAGTCGACTCACCAAACCTCGGAGTCGACTCGGTTGCAGGGTCTGAAATACATTGTTCTGTCTTTCTTCTGTTACCCTTTGGAGTCGACTCGGAAACATCGGGAGTCGACTCGGAAACCATCGGAGTCGACTCGAACCCTTCTGGAGTCGACTCGCTGACAGGGTCTGAAAATCAACTTTCTGTCTTTCTGTCAGTTCTCAGTCGGAGTCGACTCGTAGTGTACCGGAGTCGACTCGAGCATGTGCCAAAACTTCTGAAACACTTGGAGTCGACTCGTAATCTTCTGGAGTCGACTCGAGCTTCAGACTTTGGTTCAAACTGAGTTCCAAACTTAGCAAAAATGTATTGAACCAAAGCTAGAGATACTTAAGCATAAATTCACAAATATTTGGCTGAAACACTAGATTAAATTCATTAGTATAACATCAGATATACTCAATTGCTTTGAGCTCATCAAAATCAAATAGGGTTATAATCAATCACTCCACAGTTATGATTAGGTGCGATCAGAAATGATCGAGCAAGATTTGATGAAATCGGATGGCTAAAGTCAAGTAAAATTAGGTAGGATTTGATCGGATTAGATAAGATAGCTACGATCAAGTATGACCAAGTGAGATTAAGTGGCTATAGTAAAGTCAAATTAGGTTAGGTTGGGTATGATTAGGCTGATCGGGCAAGACAAGTAAGATCAGGTGGCTAGGTGTGGGTTAGATTGGGTAGGATTAGGTGTAGTCGAGAGGATTAGGATCAAGTATGATCGTGTAGGATAGGTAAGACCTGATGTGTTTGGGTATCATCTAGCATGATTAGGTGAGATCAGGTGACTGGGGTTAAGTCAAACCGGGTAGGATTGGATCAGATTAGATGAGATTAATTGGATGTGATTGAGTATGATCATGTTAGATCATGTGGATACGGTAAAGTTAAATTGGGTTGAACTAGGTATGATTAGGTGGCACGATCGAGTACAATTAGGTGGATACGGTTAAGCGAAATCAGGTACAACTAGATGGGATTGGGTGCAATCAGTTTAGATCTAGTGGCTTGGGTAAAGTTAAATCGGCTTGGATTGGGTACAATTGGGTGATATTAGGTGGCTAGGCTCAAGTTGGATGGGCTAGTTTTGGATTAAGTTGGATGTAATTATTTATTCTGCTACAACTAGGGAGTGTCTACACCAATCCTACTTTATTTTAACCCATTTCTTTATTCCCAAACTATCTCTATAAACCCAAGCCCATACAAGCTCCTTGGGTTCAAAATCCAAATTATTTAGGAGTTAATGGCCTATGCGAAGCCCAATAATATATATGTTTCCTTGCGCTAGCCTCACACTGCTACTTAACCATTTGTTGTTCATATACTATCTAGTTTAACTCTTCTATCCAATTGATGAACAAAAAGTATCTATTCCATAGATTCCACCTTTTTTTAATTTATTTATTGAAAAATAAATATAGCTAATGGTTCCAAATTGAGTTAAGCTTTTTGATCACTTAAGCTAATGCTTCTAGACATATATTCTTCTCCCTTAAGCTCACCCCTTCTAGAAGCTTATCTAGTCTCAACACTTGAATGAGCTCATGTAACTCCCTACCACCTCACTCATACATTTGATCGAATTAAAAAATTCTAATTGTACATCCTAACCATCTCCACCATGCTAAGCGCTCACATAGTGGTGACTCTAGTATATGTGACTTCTTTTATGTAAATCCTCCTAGGAAAAGATCAAGTAAGAAAGCTCCCAAGCTCTTTTCTTAGTTTTAAACTCCCAAGTACTATCATTTGCTTCCTTCCCTCTCCAAACTTTCTTTCTCGATAATCTCAAAACTTTTTTTTTCTCAACAAAAAAACTAGCCTTGATCCAATCACCCAAACCTTAGATCTCTAAGGTACACCATCCTCTTCACCACCTCTCATAAGTCAAATATGCCAACCCATCCTACATGGAAGAAATATCCATCAGGAGAAGAGATAAGGTCTATCCAATTAGAGCTTGGGGGAGGCTCTTCTAGCATTAGACTTGGGCTTCCTTCCAAAGCTAAGGAAGATTTTCCCCCAACATCAGCAATAATAATATAGCTCCTACGTCACTTCCTTCTCTCTCTTCTCTTCTCTTCTATTCTCTTTTGATTCTTGTCTTTTACATTTTCTACATTATTGATAAACTTGCTAATTAATTAACTTAATAAATTTAATAATTCCTCTGACCTTGCTAACTTTCTACCCTTTATTTGCTTATCTTCTTACTCGTATGCATTATCCTATCATACTAGCTTATTCATTTGCATGCTTCTAGTCATTTTGTTTGTACTATTTTGCGTATTTGCTAGAGTAAACATCATGTATGTTATGATCTAATGTCACATTCAGGTTTGAAACTTTTACCTCATTTTTTGAGGTTATAGGAAGATTGGGAGGACCACACAAGACCCCAAAACCCAATCTACAGAAATAAGAATCATGCCTTACCCACGCATTACATGTATATTTTATTTATTTCTTTTATCTGTGTTTCACCCTTTTTTGTTTTATATCAACATTTAAAATAAAAATTAAAAAAAAAATCATGAGGATTAGGAAGTATTTACTCATTTGATTCGAGGTAGCCTGAAAATTGTTTTCTTCCTGGGCATAGCAATGGGTCTTGCCCATCTTTGGTTAGACACAACAAAATTTCAAGAGCTTCACTCCATCTGTTCCCCCTCATCATCCTCATTTCATGTACACAGATCTTTTTGGTAGCTACAAGAATAACCTTCTTCTCTGTCTATTCCTTTTCAGTCTAGAATGGTACGTTGACTTATGTTAAGGTTATTTGCAGTAAATTAAAAAAGGTTTTTGGAGATAGGTTGTGTTTTGGAGTAAAACTATTACAAAGTCATGAAACGCCCATAGAAGATGTTGTGATGTCAACCATAAATGAGCCAAAAATTGAATGGCACTACAACTGTATGAAAATGATCTGTATCGACATCACGCCCAGAATTGCGTGGGATTCAGGCAATATGTTAGTGATATGTGAACTAGTAGATGGATGTTTGATTTGATTTCCTATCTTGATATGACTCACCTTTGGTTCAAAGAGTCAATAAAGTTGGCCAGTAAATAGAAAATTTTAGAATTATCTCAGATCATGCAGAATGAAATCAAGTATATATTACCTGTTTAGTTAATTTTATTTAGCATTTATTATAGGCAATCTTCTGTAATGTACAATAAACTTCAATTTTTAGTATTTAATAGTTAGTAATTCTTTTCTTATTATAAAAGAAATCGAGCAGGTGCATCAAGAAGGTTTATATGTTAGGAAGGAGCTTAACTTAAAAGTCTATAGGTCAAAATATGGAATTCTTGGAAGAATGTCAAAGATAAAGAAAAGCAACTCCAGTGATTTATTGCACCTGTTGACTCATTGACAAAAAATATGGATTCAATATAGACAAACTATTCCTAAAGATGTTATGGCATGGCTTAATGAAGGAATGGAATACAAGTATGATGATGATGCGTGTGATTTTATCAATGATAAGCAATGCGAACTCTCAAACATATAACAAGAGATAAACTATTGGTATGTGTCTTCTTTAATTGCATTCAAGCGAAGTTTATTGAAGCCAAGTTTTTAAGTATTGGCCGGTATGGGGCATATTGCACCAACATGGTATGGTACTTGTATGGTATGTAAAGACACCTTGGAAATTTTTTGCAAGCCTCATTAGCTAAGAGGCTTATTCAAAAGCATGAATCAATTTATGGGTTCCATTCCCCACATGGGGAATTTTGCCAAATTAAAACATTTTCAGGTTTGCATTTGACTCAGTTTGGACCTGAAATTGATTCAGGTTACATCAAACTTGGGTGTTTTGGGGTCTAGGTAGGACTTATTCGGCTGAGGCTTAGCTTAATTCTAGTTGGTCTAGCTCACTAGGTCTTCGTTGCACCTTTAAACTAGTGGGGTTGAACTAGTTTATTTAATGTTGGGCTTTTGCCCATGGGCTCTCAGGTGTCTTGGTCTTTTGGAGAGGTCTCCTCTCATTTATGCTAAGACTTGGGCAGCTTGTTGGACAGCCATCATGGGCTATATATAAGCCCATTTCTCTCTATATTGGAGAGAGGCAAGCAAAACGCCACATAATACCATGGAGATTTAAAAAACTTATATACTCTACATTTTTAAGACAATAAAATTTACATAATCTTCTCAATAATCCCAAAATATCCTTTCTCCTCTGTTTAGTCCCATCATATCTCTTCCTTATCCCATCCATTGATCTATAACTTACACTCTGATACATTTGAAACACGATCACCATAATGTGATTCCCTCTCCTAGGTTGCCTTTATGTCCTCTAACCATCCAATGCAAAAACACATGATAAAAATTTATTCACTCGGCTCTTATGTTCAACCCATCTCTAACTAATTAGTCTTTTCTTAGTACCTTAACATATCACTGGCTCGTCAAGTACTTTTCTTAGAACCTTTTTCTCTATATTCTTGATTCACTATGCTATAATTCCTTGAATCAGTTTTGATGTGATTTTTATAATATCTTAATAAAAATTAGATATTTTTATTTTAGTTAAAGAGAGTATGCAATTTATAAGACTTATTAAGGAGGTTTTAATCTAGTACTATAAAGATCATCAAACTTAATGTAGAAATGGGTAGAAAATTTCATGAAAATATTATATTTGGTCTTTATCACAATTACTTTAATGTGGTGATGGACAATATATCAATTTGATTGTCATTCTAATATAGGAGAATCTAAATGGCACATAATATTTTCTAGTAGAGCTATAATCATTCATTTGTTGAATTGGCATACTGGATAAGACAGCAATACTTGTATATGAAAGTCCTATTTTATGTAATTCGATTGCACCCAGAGGTGTAAACAAGCCAAGCTTGATCAAGCCTAGGCCTGATCAAGATTGGCTTGAAATTAATTTTGAACTTGAAAGTTGAGACCAAGCTAGATTTGTTCACTATAGTTTTAAGCTCAATTCGAATCTAATTATGAATCAAGCCTGAAGAACCCATGAGCTACTTACCAAAAAGCGATAAATTCTATTTTTCATGATAAGATAAGTTGATTTGTGGAAACTTAAATTAATGACGTGGTGGTGAAGTTCCACATCATACCCCAAGCATCTAACCTACCTTGAAAGGTCATTTCAAAGGATAATAGCACACTAGTTGTAGATGAATCCACTACAATATCTTTTAGAGTTGCAGTAGGTAACTTTCTGGGGTATCAAAGTAGACAAAAATAAAGCGAGGCTGATAATCCTAGCTTAGCTATCATAAAATAAGGAACAACCATAAAGACTCCTCAACTAGATAAACTTCTTATGGAGGTTCAAATCAAATTCCGAAGAAGTGATTGGGTCCTTTTGACCTCTACTAAAGCTCCAAGCCTAGGGTGATTTCAAGTTGACTGATGAACATCAGTATGCCTTTGGTTCCTCAAGGGCAGGCGCTCCACTTAAGTTACATAAATTGCAGCCATCAAGGACTCTATTGGGAGCCTGTTAGATTAAGATAATGAAGGAGAATATGAGCAAGCTATATATTGCTTAAATAGGATAATATTTGAGACCAAGCATTGATATATGCTAGTCAAAAGATTCCGTTTAGCTTTGTATTATGCCTGTACAAAGTTGAGATATAATATATTTTCTATCCTTGTATATATATGTGATTTACATGATCGATATAATTAAGTATATGCTAATTAGGTTGATCATATATGGGAAGATCAAAAAATGGACAACAATTTTGTCTGACTTCACTCTTCAAAGTATTAATCTTCAGAGTCTTGTTAAAAGCCAAGCACTGGCTGATTTTTTAGCCAGTCATTGATGTGTTAGTATCACTAAAAATATTATGCAATAAGTGGAGATTGGGGTGATCAGCTTAAGACTTTGGCAGTGATTATCCAATGGCTCAAAGAATGAAGAAGCCACCAAGATGGGGATAATAATCAAATCTCCTATAGGAAAAGGATAATGTGTTCTTTCCAATTAGGTTTTCTTTGCTTAAATAATCAGGCCGAGTATGAGGCTTTGATCATCGACCTAGAAAAATGTTGGATATATGCCCTATAAGCCAATATGGCTGACACATTATTAATTTTGGAACGTAGTTTTGTAGTTGACTTTATTATTATTGAATAATAAAAGGCATCTGTTTTATTTATATTGTTTATGTGTCTATGAATCGTCCAAGGAATTAATAAGATGATGATGCATATTCTCAAGAGTTGAGAACTTGAGCCATGTATCATTGGTGATTAATTTCTAAATGCTCCTTATCGATGGATCATCATGAGGATGGTGATCGATCCGATAAGATCAGTGCACACATTGCTTTCCTTATGGATGGACGAGATTCGAGTCCACAGTGTAGGGATACTGAAGTGATAGTGCAGGTGCTTGTTAGAGAACAAGAAACTGAGCGTGACCAAGACAAGAAGTCACTTAGATGTCTATCCACTCGTCAATGACTTGCTTGATGTTGCAGTAGTGTGACTAGTCCTTTGACCTACGGTGCTTCGGCTATTCACGGTGAGGTTGCTGTAGTTTGACTGCACGTATACATGGTCTCTAGCCATATGGATCCATGCAGTGTAGATTGGCTGCAGTAGGTTCACTGTAGGAGTAGGGTATGCACCTACATGGAATCTATCGACCTTGATAGATTAAGGAGTAATCCTATGTGATTTATAAGACTAAGTTCATAAGACCTCGGTCGGGGCAGTATGCACAGTGGAGAAAGAGTTTTTCACTCTCGAACTTAAGTTGAATAAATCTTGACATATGACAGACGATGGGGTTTGACGAGTTGTCAATGATCTCCGTCCTATAGGGATCCACGATAGAAGAACTGTATCATACGATAACTGCACCTAGAGGTTCATCATTCCATTCTGCTGGGTAGCCACTACATGCTGCTAGGTGTCACTGGTGGATGGTGAGACTCACAGGAACTATCTCAATGGTCGATGATCCCTGATGAGTTGAGTTGGAATTGTTCCAACCCATTGAAAGAGGTTTTCAATGATATTGGGATAGAGATCGCAATATATCTCACTACCAGACAGAATAGAACCTATGGGGTCACATACATTAGAAGCACTGACTGATCTGATGGTTGAATTATGATTATGAATCATAAATAATCAATTCGATTGATATTAGTTGAAGAAGGAATAATGGGATTTGATTAATTGGACTGAAACACGAGTCCTACTTGGAGTAGGATTTCTAGAGTCCTAATTAGATTAGGACTGTGAATCCTACTTAGAGTAGAATTTCTAGAGTCCTAATTGAATTAAGATTTGGAATTCAAATTAGAATCCTACTTAGAGTAGAATTCCTAGAGTCTTAATTAGATTAGGACTTCGGATTCAAATTAGAGTCCTAATTGGATTAGGACTAAAATTGAACAAGTCCTAATTAGATTAGGATTTCTTAAGTCCTGATTTATTGTAGTCTAATTAATTAAATGACTCTTAATTGGATTAGGATTGAAGAGTTCAATTGAGTCATGGTTTAATTGAATCCTAATTGGATAAGGATTTGAAGGGATACAAATAAGTGCACCTAGTCCTTTTTGGAAAAGGATTAAAACCACCTAGGATTAGGCTCCACGCCCCACTTGATTAGATCAAGCTTGGGGCGTGCGTGATGGAGGATGAGGAGGGAGGGGCGTACACCCCTCCCTTGGCCGAAATCAAAGAGAAGAGAAGAGGGGCGTGCACCCCTCCTCTTGGCTCCAAAAGGAAAAACATGAAGCTCCTAAAATGTAGGAGCTCCATATGTCTTTATAAGGAGGTAAAGGGCCAACCCCTAGGGCAATCTTTTTCCTCCTCTTCCAGCCGTGAGCCATCCTTTCTCTCTTGGGTTTTCAGCCGCCATCAGCAAGGGGAAAAGAAGAAGAAACGCGTTCCCTTCCTTCCACTCTTCTAAGGCTCCAACGTGAAGAAGAAAGAAAAGGTTGCGAGTAGCCTTTGTTCTTCTTCCTAGAACCATCCTTCTTCTTCCTCCTCCCAAGCACAATCAAAGGTTGATTCAAAGGAAGGATATCAGCCATCAAAAGTTATCTCTGCAAGGGAGCTAGCACCCCAGGGAGACAAGGAAGCTTTGATCGGTCCTCTGCTTCGTGTGATACCCGTAGAGGCCGAACGCATGTGCGGCTTCAAGCGAACCTTCATCCAAAACCACGAACATCAGTTTGCAGTGATCATCTACCCGATCTGATCTTCTAATGTTTTAAAAAAAAAATTTAATCCTAATCTATCTACGAACGATTTTTGAAATACGTTCAAAAAATGAACGCCGATCCCGCGCATGCCCCTTCCGCTGCGCTTTTCTGATCTGATTTTTCTGCAGCATGGGCGGGTTCCCAAAAACAAATTGCTAGATATGGTAGCTATAGTGATGGAAGTTGTTGGTGATTCTCAAGTTGTCATCAAACAACTTAGCAGGAAATATAAATACCGTAGTGAAGCGCTCCTAAAATATTATTACATGAAAGCAATGAAGTTAATCGAGAGCTTCGTAGAGGTAACTTTGAAATATATTCATTGATTAAAAAATCAAGAAGCTAATAGATTAGCACCAGACAACCTTAAGAGTAAGGATACGTAAATGTCTATGTAAGTACATTATTATTGACAAAAAATGTTGCCATTAGTCTTTAATAGACATGATGATACCTTAGCACAACACAAAGTGTGTGCACTAAAAGTCAGTCATAATAACCGGCAACATCCAATATTTCGATCCTTTTGCCAAGACTGACAGAAAGATCAAAGTCTGTGCCATGAATTATTTGATTATTAATGATGAATTGTATAAGAAACATCTTGATGGACTCCTATTAAGATGCCTTGGTGAAGAAGAATCTACGCTTATAACGGAAAATGCTCATGAAGTTATATGCAGAGCCTATCAAGCAAGGCTTTAGATACATTAGTTGATTGGTAGATATAGATATTACTAGTCGAAGATGCTTTAAGACTGCATAAGATATGCTTAGGAATGCCAGGCTTTTTAAAGGCATGGACCTATGCAAAAGATTCTAGAAGTAGAATTTAGCTATGTTATAAACTTGTGGCCATTCAGAGGTTGGCTAGGGATTTAATCAGGAAGATTCATCGTCCATCCTTTATAGGCTATGAATTTCTCATCATGACCATAGATTACTCCACTCAATAGATTGAAGCAATGCCTATGAGGTCGGTCAATAAAATAGCTATTGTAAACTTCACTAAGCAATATATAATTCATAGATTCAACCCACCAGAGATAATTATGGTAGATCAAGGAATAGTCTTTATTGGCCAAGATTGTGCAAGCATTCGTAAAAGAGACTAGTTTTTATATCATCCATTCTATGCTATATTATGTCCCAAGTAATAGGCAAGTTGACAAACAAAATCCTATTGGACAACATAGGCAAGTTCATTGGAGATGGACCAAGTGTGTGGGATGAAATTCTTTCATACATGATGTGGGGCATAGAACCTTAAAGTGGTCAGGCACCAGAGCTATACCATATTGGACCTATAGCCATGATGCATTATTATATCTAGAAATATATGTACGATCTTATCGGATAATTCATCAATTTGAATTGTTAGATCGCTCAAGCATTAATTGTTCAATTAAGATAGTTGGACAAGTTAAGTTAGACTAATTGTAGGCTCAAAAGCTCAAAGTTGATTGTTGATACGACGAGAAAGTTTGGTCTAATTTTTTTAGAGTTAGGGCTTAGTCTGGAAAACAATACTCCCTATTGGACAAAGAACTGCCATCTGAATCTGGGCTTGCTTCGTTGCTTCTTCCAGTAGGTCGAGGTTGGCTCAAAAGTCCTCTAGATTTTGCTGCTCATTGAATGAGGCCACTTGGTAAGGCAGTAAGTTAACCTTCAATGGAATTATGACTTCTAAGCCAAATGCGAGGCTGAATGAAATTTCTCCTATTAGGGTTTGGTGTGTGGTCCGGTATGCCCAATAGATATTGTATAGCTTGTGTGCCCAAAGTCTCTTTGCCTAAAGTTCCAAAGCCCTATAGAATGCTTATGTTGGTCACTTCGACTTCTCTATTGGTCTGAGGATGCCTGACTGAAGATAACAATTGGTCAATTTGAATCTCAACCTAGAACTCTTTAAAGCAAACATTGTCAAACTTTTTGCCATTTTGGTGATGATTATCCAAGAAAGCCTAAATTGGCAAATAATAGCCTTCCAGACGAAGTCTCAGACATTGTTCTGGATGATCTAAGCTAGTCGCTCGGCCTCAACTTATTTAGTAAAGTAGTTGTGGCCACTATAAGAAACTTTCTTTGCCTAGTTGCTAGTGGAAAAGGCTGAGGATGTCCATCCCTTATTGGGTGGTAGGCGAGGGGTGTTAATTGACATAAGTGGTGGTGCTGCTGAATGTTTGCATGTTGCTGACACTAGTCGTACCTCTTCATTAAGTTAGCAGCATCCTTCTGAATGGTCGTCCAATAGTAGCCTTATCGTAGGACCTTGTAGGCTAAAGTTGTGCCCTTCATATGGTTGCCACAAATTTCCTCATGAACTTTTCGAAGGGCATAGCCTATCTTAGAAGGTTGAAGGCACCTAAACATGGATAAGATGAATGACTTTTTGTACAGTATCCCACACAAGAGGATGTAGCAAGCTACTAGAGATTTGAGTCTCTGAGCTTCTCCTCAATCTTTCGAAAGTTTTCCGTCCTAGAGGTAGTCTACCAAGTGGTCGATCTAGCTCAATTCAAGATTGGCTTGTGTGACTAAGCTTAGCTCCTCCTCCGTGCTAGTCTTTTTAAGGACTTCAAGATAGGCCGTCTTTCCCAAATCAACATATTTTGAGATAGCGAGCTTCGAGAGTAGATCCACCCCGATATTCTCAGATCTTAGGATTTGTTGTACCTTAAATTTGTCAAAGAATAAGAAAATATCCTGGACTTTTTGGAGGTACGTAGCCATTGTGAGATCCCTTGCTTTGAAATCTTCTTGGACATGCTCAATGATCAATTGGGAGTTGCTAAAGGTTTTAAGTGTTGAAACTTGAGCTCTTTTGCAAGCTTGAGGCCAATAATGAGGGCCATGTACTTAGCTTCATTGTTGGATACTTTAAAGCCGAAGAGAAGAGTGTATCCCGCCACAACTCTACCCATCCCATTCGAGTTGAAAGACCCGTTGACATGTAGTATCCAAACATCTTCCGGCTCAGGTTGTTCTTGGGGTTCTTCTACACTTTCTTCCTTAGGGATAGTTGGAGACAAAATTGGATGTTAAATTCCATGGGTCAGCCTTATTAATACATCCAACTTTTGTAGAACTTATTGCATGGGCTGGTCGGTCAGCACGATGATGGAGAGCACCTAAAATATGGTAGGAGTCTCCAAGCTAAGATGGTGAGAGCATAAGCCATCTTCTCAAGTATGGGATATCTTATCTTGACATCACGGAGGACTCGACTTGCGTAGTATATGAGCTTATGCACTCCTTCCTCCTCCTAGATGAGAACTGAGCTCATAGCTAAGGAGGACACTGCAAGGAAGAGATAGAGCATGTCTCCTGGGCTTAGCTTAGTAAGGAGTGGCAATCTAAGTTACTGCTTGAGTTGGTTGAAGATAGATCACACTCTTCGAACTACTGAAAGTTCTTAATTTGCCTTAGCACTTTGAAGAAAGGCAAGCATTTTTTGACCAATCTTGTCACGAACTTGCTTAGCACCGCAATTTGGCTTGCATGGATCTTTTTTGAATTGGCCTCAATCCATGCTAAGTAACCAAGAATTTGAGAAACTTTTTCATAGTGACTCCAAAAGTACACTTGCTTGGATTGAGCTTAATGCAATACTTTCTTAAGGTGGTGAAGGCCTCTTATAGGCCTGCCATACGCTGCTCGGCCCTCTTGCTTTTCACCAGTATGTCATCAACATACACCTTCATATTGCGACCGATTTGATCCTTAAAGATTTTGTTGACTAGATGTTGGTATGTGTCTCCAGCGTTCTTTAGTTTGAACAACATGACCTTGTAGTAAGAGAGTCCTCTATTAGGGATGAAGAAGGTTTTTCCTTCATCCTCGAGCATCATCAAATTTGGTAGTAGCTTGAGAACGCATCCATGAAACTTAGCATCCGGTGCCTCGATGATGCATCTATAAGCTGGTTGATCCTCGATAGTGAAAAGTTGACCTTGGTACAAGCCTTGTTTAAGTTGGTGAAGTCGATGCACACTTTGTAAGGTTCTAGCATGTCTTAATGCGCAGCGGAAGCTGGGGATTTTTAAAAATTTCTTAATAAAATCCCTATGCATGAAACCCTTTTAAGCCTAGATAACCTTAATGATTACAATCAAATGATATAATATAAATGCAGAATTAGTAGAATACTTCAAACGCTAATCCAAAGTGTACAATCTCCACGAGGCGTCCAAGTGTCCGCCCTCCAATGGTGATCCACACGAAAACTTGATCAAGACTTTAGCTCCAAAGACTTTTGATTCTTAATGCAGAATTCTTCTAAAGAACTCAATTGGCTTGCTTTCTTTCCTCTCTAATTTTCTTTCACTTTCTAAAATTACTTCTAATATTTTTTGTCCTAAAGAAGACCTCCTTGTCTTGGCTTAGGACACCTTAGAAGCAATGCTAGAAAGAGACACTCTTGTAAGAAAGAAGAGATGAGGGAGAGAGAGAGAGTTGGATTGGAATCGGGATGAATTAAATCACCGGGAGCGATTTTCTTTTATAGATGGTGTGGGGATGCATCACCAAAGGATGCATCCCATCCACACATCCTTCAGATGGGGCATGATAAGAGGAGAGGAGGCGCCACAAAAATAGGGAGAAGCGTATTCATGAAGAGGCGTGATAAGATGAAGCGCTAAATAAGGCGCTTCATTCTTATCCAAACGCCATGTGGTCCCCTCCCTTCTCACACATGAAAAATAGGGGCAATCCTTATCCATTAATCAAAGCCTTGATGATGATCCAAAGGCCTTAATTGATGGCGCCATATATCCCTTAGACGTGATGAAGAGAGAGGAATTAAATGGATAAGATCAAAGGATGTCTTTCATCCTTATCCATTTAAAGCTCACGCCTCACTTCTCTTCACGCCATCAGATGTTGACCAAGTCAACATCACAAGTCCATCACACCTCACAACTTTTGATGCATCTCCATATGATCCAAGGGCTTAGGATCAAGGCACCATCATGAAGGGGAATTAAGTGATCATCCAACGGTTCTGGGATGATCCAATGGTTTTCCTTCATGGCGCCATCCAATCATCCCATTATGTCTTCATCTAATGGCTGATGAAGATTCAATGATCATGATTTAAAGCCACATCTAACCCAATCCAATTAGATTTAAACCAATTCACCATTATGTCTTTATCCAACGGTAGATCAAGATCTAACGGTCTAAATTGAATGATTTATCAAATCTAATTCAATTAGACTCAAACCAAGCCAATTAGGTGCCAATTCTTGGCTAACCCATATTAGAATATGATCTAATCAAATTAAATCAACTAAGAATCAGATTCGAATCCAATTCGAATCAGATTCGAATCCAATTCGAATCAGATTCGAATCCAATTCGAATCAGGAGCTAAGGTTTGCAACACCTGCTAGAATGTTTATCTTGCAAACATGATCTAATCCAATTAGACCCTTGATAAGTTTCCTTGTGTGTGACCCATTAGGTTCCATACTTAGCCAGCAATAGGTGTGAGTGCGAGTTGACCCAACTTGATTAGAACTCTTCTAATCATTTTAAGTCCAAACTGCGCGAACCCGAACTTAACAATTAGAATCATTTCTAATTGATGATTGAATTAAACTCTTTAATTCGATCAAACCTATAAGACAAAATTGATATCTAGCAACGTGTCATGTCTATCCGAAAAATATGAAATTTGGTAGAAATACCAAAAATACCCTTCAGTAGCAAGTTACCGTGCAATTCAATCCTTTAATCAAACTGCATGTCGAATATGTATATGAGTATGAATATATGTCAAACTCAATTTCATAGTCATATATATTTCTCAATCTTTTAATGATAATTCGAATAATAAAACATTTAGAAACTCTTTCTAATTTTCATTCTGCTTTGATCAAAGGCTTTCTAAATTATCATATGATTAGAATAAATAGGATGCGATCTTCTCTTACTAGAAGTGATTAATTTCTTGTTGACCTACTCATAACCTTCGTACACAATCCACCATATCCAGAAGATCTCGTACACAACTTATTGTCATAAATGAGTGTAAACCAAAATATGGATTTATGTGCACAAGATACTATGGTGATCTCAGGTCAAAGGATCAGTTGCACAACTCCCACTAAGAGAATCATCTTTTGACATATAAGTAAGACTTCATAAGATTTCTCTTTGTAGGTCAATTCAGTGAACTCATTCCTCTATTGAGAACCCACATCTTTGTAGTAGTATCTCCACACAAGTGATTGTGAGATCAATCACCCTCTGCATCGAGCATACATAAGATGTGCCGGTCTTTCCGGTAAACATTGATCCCCGACTCAATGTACCAATGATTGGAAATATTTAAGATTAGGATTTTAGGATTTTAGGTCTCACCAGTATGATCTCATCATAGCCTCAAAACCTTTGCCTTAATCTAAGGGGTTCATCACAAATATAATCAACAGCATATGATGAAATACAATGCCTTTATTTATATTAAATGTCATGTACATGATTTGGAAAATCAAAAGAAAATCCTTCGCAATACATAATGCGATTGGCTTGTAAGGCATCTACTCTTTCAATCTCCCACTTGCACTAAAGCCAATCGCCCTTATATTTCATCCCCATACAATCGAGGTGGCGATCGAACTGTTGTTGTGGTAGAGCTTTAGTGAACGGGTCTGCTAAATTGTTCTTTGTATCTACTCATTCAATGACTATGTTTTGTCTCTCGACGATCTCTCGAACGAGGTGGAAGCGTCTTAGAATGTGCTTGGATTTGTGATGAGACCTTGGTTCCTTTGCTTGAGCAACAGCTCCAGTGTTGTCACAATAAACTGGAACTGGTCCAGCAATCTCAGAAACTACTCCCAACTCAGAGATGAACTTCTTCATCCAGACAGCTTCCTTAGCGGCTTCACTTACAGCGATGTATTCTGCCTCAGTAGTTGAGTCAGCTACAGTTTGCTGCTTGGAACTTTTCTAGCTCACTGCACTACCATTTAGGGTAAAGACATACCCTGAAGTGGACTTGCTATCATCTGGGTCTGACTAAAAACTAGAATCAGAAAATCCTTCTAGTTTTAACTTAGAACCTCCATAAACTAGAAAAATATCTTTAGTCCTTCTCAAGTACTTAAGAATATTTTCACAGCTATCCAATGATCCTCCCATGGATCAGCCTGGAATCTGCTTGTTATGCCTAAGGCATAAGCAACATCAGGCCTGGTACATAACATAGCATACATTATTGATCCTACTGCCGAAGCATAGGGAATAGAATCCATTCTATTCCTCTCTTCAGATGTCTTAGGAGACATCTTCTTAGAGAGACGTATGCCATGACTCATAGGCAAGTAACCTCTTTTACTTTCTTCCATGCTGAATCTTTTCAGCACATATCTATGTACCTAGACTGGGACAAGCCTAGCATCCTTTTAGATCTATCCCTATAGATCTTTATATCAAGTATATAGGATGCTTCTCCTAAGTCTTTCACGGAAAAGCTTTTTGATAGCCAAGTCTTGACCGATTGTAACATTGGAATATCATTTCCAATGATTAGTATGTCATCTACATACAATATTAAGAAGATAATGGCACTCCCACTAGTCTTCTTGTACACACATGGTTCATCCATATTTTTGATAAAACCAAACTCTTTGACTGTTGTATCAAAACGAATGTTCCAACTCCTTGATGCTTGTTTTAATGCATAAATGGATCTCTTAAGCTTGCATACTTGATTTGCTCTCCCTCTTGAGACAAATCCTTCTAGCTGTGTCATGTAAACCTCTTCCTCAAGATGACCATTAAGGAAGGCGGTTTTGACATCCATCTGCCAGATTTCATAATCATAGTATGCAGCTATTGCAAGCAAAATCCGAATAGATTTGAGTATAGCTACTGGTGAAAAAGTTTCATCATAGTCAATTCCTTATTTTTGCCTGAAACCTTTTGCCACCAATCCAGCCTTGTAGGTTTCTACTTGGCTATCTGCTCCAATCTTTTTCTTATATACCCATTTGCAACCTATGGGGTTTACACCCTCTGGTGCATCAACCAAAGTCCATACTTGATTGGTATACATAGAGTCTATTTCGGATTTCATGGCTTCCAGCCATTTGTTAGAGTCACTACTCATGACAGCTTCCAAATAGGTCAGAGGATCATCATTTTCAACGATGTGGGCTTCATTATTCTCAATAATAAACCCATACCTCTTAGGTGTATTTCGCACTCTATCTGACCTTCGGAAAGGAGATGTGTGTTATGGTTGTAACTTATCAATGGGTACATCTAGTTGAGGAATATCTTGTGTATCTATTTGTAGGTCTTGAACTTCTTCAAGTTCAATTCTTCTATCCTTGCATTTTTCAAAGAAAAACTCTTTCTCCATGAAAATGGCATGCCTACCTACAAAAACCTTTTGTTTGGTAGGTTGATAGAAGATGTATCCTATACTATCTTTAGGATAATCTATAAATATACATTTATCTGATCTAACACTTAGCTTGTGTTCAAAATTTCTTTTGACATAAGCTTGGCAGCCCCATATCTTAAGGTACTTAAGATTTGGCTTTTTACCTCTCCATATCTCATATGGAGTGCTAGGTACAGACTTAGAAGGTACCCTGTTTAATATTAGTGCATCAGTCTCTAGGGCAAAACCCTAGAAAGAAATAGGAAGATCAGTAAAGCACATCATGGACCGTACCATATCTAATAAAGTATGATTCCTCCGTTCGGCTACACTATTTAATTGTGGCATATACGGAGGTGTCCATTCAGAGAGAATACCATTTTTCTTAAGATGATTTAAAAACTCACTAGAAAGGTATTCACCTCTCCAATCAGATCGAAGAATTTTAATACATTTTTCAGTTTGTTTTTCAACCATACTTTGATACTCTTTAAATTTATCAAAGGCTTCGGATTTATGTTTCATAAGATACACATATCCGAACCTTAATAAATCATCCGTGAATGTGATGAAGTAAGAGTATCCACCTCTAGCTGGAGTTGTCATAGGACCATATACATCTGTATGTATAAGTCCTAATAACTCACTTGCCCTTTCTCCATGTCCAGTGAATGGAGACTTGGTCATTTTTTTCATAAGAGAAGATTCACAAGTTCCTAATGATTCAAAATCATAAGGATCAAAGAACTTTTCTTTGTATAACTTGTTAATCCTTGATTCACTTATGTGACCAAGTCGGCAATGCCAAAGGAGGGTATTATTCACTTCCTCTCTCTTTCTTTTATTGCTTTTATCAATATGAAAGACATTGTCATTAAGTAATAAAACTAGAAGACCATTTTCCATAATGCCATTACAAATATGTTTATTAGAAAAATAAATAGAGCAACCATTGCCCTTTCCATTAATTTCAAAACCTTTCTTTAACAACAAAGGAATGGAAATTACATTTCTAATAATTTTGGACATATAATAATAATTTTCTAATTGCAGGAGCTCTTCCGAAGGCAACTCCAAGTTGTAGGTTCCAACAGCTTCAGCCTGGATGGACTCTCCTCCAGCGTCATATAGCTCGAAGTCACCTTTCTTAAAAATTTTAATTTTCTGTAGTCCATGCAAAGTTTGCAAATGTGAAAACCACAGCCAGTATCCAATATCCATGAATTTGAATTTGAAGAACTTAATGACAAGTTGGCATGTAACATAAACATACCTTTCGATGCAACTCTTGCATCAGTCTTCATACTTGCAAGAAAACTCTTGCAATTTCTCTTCCAGTGGCCTTCCTTGCCGCAGTGGAAACAAGTACTTGTTCCGGAGATTTTCTTTCCTTTCTTCTTCTTGATCTTGCTACTTTTAGGGTTCAACCTTTTCTTAAAACCCTTCTGATTTCTTCCTTAAACCCTTATCAACAAGAAGGATTGGACCCTTTTCCTTCTTGATATGGGACTCAGCTGTCTTTAACATATTTAATAGCTCAGGCAGGGAGGCGTTCAGCTTGTTCATATGAAAATTCACTACAAACTGAGAGAATGAATTAGGTAGTGATTATAGGATCAAATCCTGATTGAGCTCACTGTCCATAGCAAAACCTAATTGACTTAATCTGGTGATTAAGTCTATAACCATTAGACAATGGTTTTGCATGAATGTCCCTTCATTCATCCTTGCACGGAATAACTGCTTAGATATCTCATATCTGGCAGTTCTACTCTGCTCTCCATATAGCTCCTTTAAATTAAGAAGTATAGAGAGAGTATCCATGTTACCATGCTTCCTTTGAAATTCATTTGACATAGACGCCAGCATGATATATTTGACAGTCAAACTGTCATTCTTCCACATCTTATGTGTGGCAACCTCCTCTTCAGTAGCATTATCCCCTATATCTCCAAGATCAGGGGTTTCAAGTATATAGGAAATTTTCTCCTAAGTGAGTACAATTTTCAGATTTCTCAACCAGTCCACATAGTTAGGACCGGTCAACTTGTTGGCATCTAAGATGCCTCTTAGTGATAGTGAAGATGCCATTTAATACAGAATTAATTCTACAAAGAACAAAACTAACATAAGCAAACCAATCATGATGACATATATACAATTAGACAATGACTTTATCTAATTATTACTCCCACTATTTTTATCAAATATCATAGCCCTCTCCTATGATAAACGAGAAAACCTAATTTTTCTTAGTAGGGTTGAGATCCTAATTCTTCATAAAAGCTTTGTGGTTACACAACAAACCCTTATGAGTTCAAAGGTAGGAAACTGATGACCCAAAGATTGATTCATAGATTGATTTTGATGATCACAAAACCTTGAAGTATAGATACTAATGTTTATGTTGCAAGGAGAAAGATATTTATTTTGCAAGGAACATAGCAAGTTGGGAGAACACAAGAAGGCCTCCAAAGCTCTCAAGTTGGAAGAAAGCTACAATTTATTGGCCCAAGCTTAAAGTTCAAAGGATTCAAATTGGAGGAGTAAAATCAAAGAAAAAAATTCAAAAGAATAGTCTTCGAGTCGACTCCTGAGGAATTCGAGTCGACTCCAATGTTTACCGAGTCGACTCCGGGGAAGTATGAGTCGACTCCTAGGAGTCACAGGCAGAAAAGTGAGAGAGCAGTTTTCGGGTCTGAGATTCGAGTCGACTCCAGTGGAACGCGAGTCGACTCCGATGGTTGGTAGGTCGACTCCAAAGAAAGCAAGAGTCGACTCTCAGCGGAACACAAGGAAAAAGTCAGAGAGCATTTTTGGGACTCTGAGATTCGAGTCGACTCCCGCATTGCACGAGTCGACTCCGAGACTCCGCGACCATCAACAGACAGAAAACCAAGTTACTGCCTCTGAGATTCGAGTCGACTCCCAGACAGCTCGAGTCGACTCCAAGGCAGCGCTACACCAAGATGGCAGAAGGCTGTGTTTCGCAAACTGAGAGCCGAGTCGACTCCAAGGAAGTTCGAGTCGACTCCAAGACTGGACGAGCCAAAAGACAGAGGATCGGGAGTTCGGGCTCTGAGATTCGAGTCGACTCCCAGGACAGTCGAGTCGACTCGAGTGGATCAAATTCAAAATTGGATCCACGGACTTCAGTGGATGAGCCGACTCCGAAAATGCCAAGTCAGCTCCAGATGTTGGCGAGTCAACTCTGGGTTAAGTCGAGTCGACTCCCAGTCAAGGCATGCACTTTAATTCAAATTTGGAACAGTGGCCGAGTCGTCTCCAGTAAAGCACGAGCCGACTCCTGCAACAGGCGAGTCGACTCCTGATCGCGCGAGTCGACTCCGATCCCAACGGTAATATTGTCAGGAAGTGCAGACTGTGTCCAACGGCTCTATTTTTGTCTCTAACGGCTATATTCTTGTTTCCACGTTATCTAAAGCTATAAAAACAAGAAGAGAGCTAGGGGAGAAGTCATGGAAGTGGGAGAGATCATTTAGGAAAGAGATTCCAAAGAGATTACAAGGGAAATCTCCCATAAGCACAAAAGGGCCATTCAAAGTGAAATAGAGAGAAGAAGAGCATCCAAGAGAATCCCAAAGCTTCCTCTCCATCCGTGTGCTGCCTCAGTGATCCTCTACCTCGTGCCAAATCAGAAGAGGGTCAAGTAAAGAAGAAGCCGAGCTCCTCCATCTTCAAAACTCGTTTGAGGGCTTCTCTTTACTCTATTTGTTTATATTGTTATATTTGCTTGCTTAAGAAGCTTTGATTTGTTTTTATTCTTTGTTTTAATATCTTGTAACTTGATTCAATCCCAAGTCAAAGCAGCGGTTCTCTTTCTGCTATCTTTCCCGAAGGGCCTACGGGACTCTTTCCCTACGGAAGGAGGTAAAGTGGATGTTCTCTTTGTCTTTTATCCTTCTTTTGCTTAAGAAGCTTTGATTTGTTTTTATTCTTTGTTTTAATATCTTGTAACTTGATTCAATCAAGGGATTGAATCAAGGGGTTAAAGGTTTGTTGGTGAGCCAAAGGGAAAACCAACGGTGTAAGGTTTGTTGGTGAGCCAAAGGGAAAACCAACGGGATTAAGGTTTGTTGGTGATCCAAAGGAAAAACCAACGGGGTTATAGGTTTGTTGGTGAGCCGAGGGTAAAACCAACGTGTGAGGGTTTGATTGTGATCCCGGGAAAACAATCGGAGTGGTTCTAGTCGGTGAGCCTGGGAAAACCGACCGAGTTCGTTGTGCGCTTGTAAAACAACAAGTTGGGTTGTGAGCTTGTAAAACAACCGGCTGTAATCGGTAGGATTATAGTGAAATTCCCAAGAGATCTTGGGGAGTGGATGTAGGTGCTGGGGTGCACCGAACCACTATATGTCCTTTGTGTTTGTAATGCCTCTTGTTATAGTCTTACTAACACACTTACTTACTTAGATAAATTGCTTGCTTAATTCTTATCTGCACATCCTTTAGTTGCAAGCATATTTAATCAAGTCGAAGTTTATACATCATACCCTTACTAAGTTTAACTTTCACTGTGCATCTATACAACTTAGCATAGTTAATCAAAAAGTTTTAGAAGTAGCATAAAAGTTTTAAAAGACCCAATTCACCCCCCTCTTGGGTTGTATCTACTGGGCAACAGAAACTCTTTCCAATTGCATCTCATGCAATTCTCAACTTTATCCTGTCCTCTTAAAACATTTATAGCCTTGTGGTTGCATAACAAACTATAATATTTTAGTTAAATCAAACCCTTCATTTCTATACAGTCATATTCAAATAATATTGCTCTTGTGGTTGCACAAAAAAGCAACATATTAAAATATGCCATAAGCATCTCTATGCACCAAGACAGTATAACATCAGTCCCCATTGCAAGTCTTATGATAGCACAACAAACTAACATGGATCTTGACATAATAATGTCGAGGCATGAAGAAAGGCTATTAATAGTATTATATCAATATTAAACTTATCCATAATAGGCAATTAAACAATTGGCCAGGTAAGCAGGTGGGAGGCTCCCCTTACTCAGAGAGTAAGGTCCTAATTAGAGAACCACCTTTAGTGCTTTCCTTAGACACCAATTAGATCAATTGATCTAGAATGGGTTAGCCCAAAGTTTTTCAACACTATGACTTAATATAATTTTTATTGAGGGCTTACTAGTCTCTAGCACATTCTTTAATTGTAACATATATTTAACATGTCTAAAATAAACTATCTTGCATCATGGCTATCTCATAGCATGTACAAATCATAAACAATTGATTGAATCAATTAACATGCTTCAACATATCTTCATATGGAAAATTTCATATCATGACATTTTATTACATATCATATCATATATCAATCATACATTTCAGCATTTCACTAAGCCTACAACATTACTATCTCATAGTAAATTAATAATCATACATCATGCATAATTATTTGATTGAACCAATTAAGGACGGCTCTAATACCACTGTAGGGTTCTAGCATGTCTTAATGCGCAGCGGAAGTTGGAGATTTTTAAAAATTTCTTAATAAAGTCCCTATGCATGAAACCCTTTTAAGCCTAGATCACCTTAATGATTACAATCAAATGATATAATATAAATGCAGAATTAGTAAAATACCTCAAACGCTTATCCAAAGTGTTCAATCTTCACGAGGCGTCCAAGTGTCCGCCCTCCAATGATGATCCACACGAAAACTTGATCAAGACTTTAGCTCCGAAGACTTTTGATCCTTAATGCAGAATTCTTCTAAAGAACTCAATTGGCTTGCTTTCTTTCCTCTCTAATTTTCTTTCACTTTCTAAAATTACTTCTAATATTTTTTGTCCTAAAGAAGACCTCCTTGTCTTGGCTTAGGACACCTTAGAAGCAATGCTAGAAAGAGACACTCTTGTAAGAAAAAAGAGATGAGGGAGAGAGAGAGTTGGATTGGAATCGGGATGAATTAAATCACCGGGAGCGATTTTCTTTTATAGATGGTGTGGGGATGCATCACCAAAGGATGCATCCCATCCACACATCCTTCAGATGGGGCATGATAAGAGCAGAGGAGGCGCCACAAAAATAGGGAGAAGCGTATTCATGAAGAGGCGTGATAAGATGAAGCGCTAAATAAGGCGCTTCATTCTTATCCAAACGCCATGTGGTCCCCTCCCTTCTCACGCATGAAAAATAGGGGCAATCCTTGTCCATTAATCAAAGCCTTGATGATGATCCAAAGGCCTTAATTGATGGCGCCATATATCCCTTAGACGTGATGAAGAGAGAGGAATTAAATGGATAAGATCAAAGGATGTCTTTCATCCTTATCCATTTAAAGCTCACGCCTCACTTCTCTTCACGCCATCAGATGTTGACCAAGTCAACATCACAAGTCCATCACGCCTCACAACTTTTGATGCATCTCCATATGATCCAAGGGCTTAGGATCAAGGCACCATCATGAAGGGGAATTAAGTGATCATCCAACGGTTCTAGGATGATCCAATGGTTTTCCTTCATGGCGCCATCCAATCATCCCATTATGTCTTCATCTAATGGCTGATGAAGATTCAATGATCATGATTTAAAGCCACATCTAACCCAATCCAATTGGATTTAAACCAATTCACCATTATATCTTTATCCAATGGTAGATCAAGATCTAACGGTCTAAATTGAATGATTTATCAAATCTAATTCAATTAGACTCAAACCAAGCCAATTAGGTGCCAACTCTTGGCTAACCCATATTAGAATATGATCTAAGCAAATTAAATCAATTAAGAATCAGTTTCGAATCCAATTCGAATCAGATTCAAATCCAATTCGAATCAGGAGCTAAGGTTTGCAACACCTGCTAGGATGTTGATAGTCAACTTTAAAGACCACGCAATAGCACGTATCTGGTAGGATAGTGATTACGGGTATCGATCCATAGGGATTGGGGTACAGTTATTTTCTTAAAAATATTTGAAAAAGAAAATTTGTAAAGACTATTAAACTAGGCAATTTAATAAGAAATGCAATTAAAATGATATCAGTTTGGAAAAACCTAGGGCATGGAATTCACCACTAACATCGGAACCAAGATTAATTGTATTTTAATTTATTCTTAGATTAACATGCAAATTGACTACAAGCCCAATAAGCATTCAAATAAATTCTCACAAAAGTAATTTAGGAACATCCATCTTCAGTCGGCATGAAATGTCTATCCTAAACTAATGTGGCAGGACACTGCATCTTTCCTAAGCATGGATGATCTTCTATTAACTTAGTGATCATGAAGAACAGTTGTATAAATGTCATATTTAAAATCATAAAAATTAAATATGCGATGCAATAAAATATTCATTAAGAACAAAATAAGGTTCATGCAACTCCAAGAATAGAAATCAAAAATACAAAACCCTTATCCCTTTATTAGGGCTGCATCCGACCCTAGAGAAGATCAGCCTTCCATGGAGTCGTGGGCGACAGCAGCGATGTAGAGGACTCCCATCACGACTATCTCCTTCCTTTCTGTGTCTTCTCCCTGCACTGGATTCGGTGGGAACTTCCTTAGCATTTCATCTCTTTTCTTCCCATAATATCCCAAACTATTCTCTCACTCTTTATTCAATGGGAACTCCCTGAGAAGAGCGATTGGGATCAGCCGGCTCACTCCCTCTGAATGCCCTCGTCTTCATGCATCGATTCCCTTTTATAGCCTTCACCTGGGTGGGAGGATAAGGTTGATTGAGCTGATCCGCCGTTGGGAAGATGAGCTGGGATTTTTGATTGCGTGGAAGACGACTGCTTGCTCTCATCCGGCCTCTCATCCGGCCGCAGAGAAAAACTCGGAACGGGGGATACGGATGGGAGCAAGGTAGAGAGGATGCATGCTGGATGTCGTGGATGGAGGGTGGTTCGTGATGCTCGGGATGGCTATGAACAGACGCCTGGGACCTATCCCATGGATCCTGGAGCTCATCACGAACGGGATCAAGCTTGGGACTCGTTAGCAGTGGATAAGGATGGATCAATTGTCGTTGAAGAAACTTGGACGTGGATCCGTGATGAAGATACGATGGGAAGATGCGAAGGGTGATGCGTACGGTTGCTTGCGAACGGTGGATACGGCTGGGATGCTGATCCTTTCGTTGGGAAGAAGATGCTCGCAGAGAAGAGGTGGGAGCGAAGGCTGGATCTGCGGAGGATGGGCAGCTGGACGCGATGGAGTTGATCCGGCAAGAGGTTGGGATGCTGAGATTTACTGGGATTGGAGCTCATCCGTGGATGAGCTCTGTTTTGCTGGGATGCAGAGGAAGTGATCCGGAGCAGTTGGGAGCGAGCTGGACTTATCCGTGGGCAATGGGACTCCATTTCGAACGGGATGATGGGCAATCTGGGCGTTCGGAAGGCTCATCCCGCCTGACTGCGGGATAAGGAAGAACTCAACTGGGAAAAACTTGGATGAAGATGGATCACGGACTATACGGACGCGGAGTAGAGGATTCCATGGGATCAAGCCGGAAAGATGCTGGATTCGAAAGAAGTGGATGAGGAGAAATGATGAAACATGATCTGGTGACGCAAAACAGGGGAGAGATGTTGGGATATACGTGGGAAGTTTGCTGGGATTAGTCCGGAAGATGGCTGGGACGTGGAGAAGATAAGGATGCTGGGAGGAAATCCGTGGAAGAATGATACGGTTGGGAGGAGATCTAATCTGGGAGATGATCCAAAAGATGAAGCTTAGATGAATGTTGTGGAACAAGGGAAGACTAGCATGGAAGGCTTGTTGGACTTGGAGCTGTGTATCGGCTGGAGTTAATCTAAATACGTGAGAGGAATTACAGAATACTGGATTAGTTTGGATGTGGGGTTTCGAGTGGCTGATCACAAATGGGATGATTGCTAATCTACGGTCGTGGTATGGGTTCAAATAGTGCAACGTGGAGAGGATGAAACTAATCTTGAGAGGTTGAACTCAATTGGATACGGGAGAAACTAAACCACAGTGGATGACTTGGGAACTATTGGACTGGACCTGCATTAGACTCGATTAATCAAATCAAACTCGAATTACCTTTAGTAATTTATTAAAATGCAATGATGAAGATAACACATCTTTTATGGTTAAATTTACAAAATATGTGAATTAAAATAATGATAAATGCTATGAAAAAGAGGCTAATTTATGTCTTATTTAGCACTTATCACACCCCCTAACCTAGATTTTGCTTGTCCTTGAGCAAAATAAAAACTAACTCACTTTCGCAGGAATCGCGATTGTATTTACCGTATACAATAAGGCTTTAAACCCCTAGGTGGCCTTAGTGGACAAATTTTGTCTCGTGAGGGTTTCCGGCTCAGATACCCACAAACTGCTGTCTCTACCTAAAGAATTTGTTTTATTGCTTTATAAAATCTAATTTGAAATACATAAGTGTCAAGAATTTCAAAAGCACACAAAGTTTTAATTACTAAGTCAGCCCAAATCCTAGGTCAGTATGCAACTTAAGTTGAAGTCATTAAGTTTCTGTTAGAGAGTTGTAAGGCTTATTTATACTTGGGTGCTTGGTGATATCTGGTCCATACACAAGCTAAGGATTTAGATTCCCCAAAATACCGCTAAAACTAGTAGTTCCAAGAATTGGTCAGATAAATCCTATTCACTGATTCAAAATCATCCTATCTTGCAGGATTTCGAGAGTTGTGGATGTTTACTTTAATACCTCATGGGCTTTATCTGTAATATTCCAGTTTTAATGAATTTTTACAACGACGGCTTTCACACTATTGTCTTTTTCAAGGTCAATATTATTGTTTTTTTATTATTTTATTATTATGTGTTTTTTTTGTATTACGCACTTTTACTCTTGTAATGATTCCTCCGTGTAGCGAGCATTCAGTCAACAACTTCCACGCCAGGTGGCATAAGGTGTTGGGCATCAAGACTCCCCTACGAACATATGCTCGGGTTCCTCATACAAGCCTGCTGACCTTTGACAATAGGTAGCCCTTTTCGATGTACCTGACTAAATTCACCTCTTTTTTTTTCTTTTTTTCTTTTATAAATATAGGATAATAATGAATTAGATAGGAATGATTCATCAGGACTCAAGGTTGCTACCAGACTTAACAACATAATGTTGAACCTAATCCTTAGAAGTGCAGGTCATGTGTGTTGTGAAATTCCAAAGTAAAAATTACCTTACAACTCGCTAAAAGAACTTTTAATAAAAAGAACTCAAATTGACTTATTCCTGACTAGTCATTGGGCTTTTTAGATTTTATATACTTTGTGTGTTTATTATTTCAGCACTAAGGCATAGAAATTAGGGTTTTTTTTCGAAAAACTTATTTAATAATGCAAAAATGCGAAAAATTTAAATCTTATACCCCCCAACCTAAATCAGATATTGTCCTCAATATTTTATATATATATATTTTTATTATTTTTATTTTTATTTTTTTATTTTTTATTTATTTTTTTTTTTGAGATATTATATTATTAGTTGATTCTATTTTATTTTGGACGAAAATATAATGCATATGGAGGATAAAAGCATTTTACCTTAGTTGCATCAGTAATATGAGGATTCCTGAAAAAAATGCGACAAAAAAAATATGCAAAAATAACCTACAAGAATTGGGTTGCCTCCCAAGAAGCGCTAAGTTGAACGTCTTCAGCCAGATGCAGCACATCCTTAATTATATCATGCCGGGTTCATACCGAGTTTTCCAAGAAAGAAAATTTGTGGAAAACTGATTGTCGGGCACAGAGTTGGCTGCTTCTATGGCCTTTTCTATAGCAATGTCAAAATGGATCAAGCATGTTTTCAGAGGGTCATCTTCTAAAATATAGGGAAGGGCTTCTTCTACAAGATCATCCATTTTGTCTATTAGGAAGTACTCAACTTTTCTCGCGGGTTGGTCGGCTGTATTGAACACATTTAATTTTACCTTCATGTTTCCAAATGATATGTTCATTACCCCTATTCTACAATTGATGCATGCATTAGCTGTTGCTAAAAAGGGGCACCCAAGGATCACGGAGATTTGTTTCTTAGGATTAGGCTCATGTTCCATATCAAGGACGATAAAATTTACTGAAAAATAGAATTTGTCTACCTTGACAAGAACATCTTCAATTATTCCACGTGGTGTTTTTACAGATCGATCAGCCAATTGAAGGGATACCGAGGTTGGTTTTAACTCACCTAACCCAAGTTTCTCATAAACTGAGTAAGGTAAAAGGTTGACACTTGCCCCTAGATCTAAGAGTGCTTGATCAATGAAATTATTTTCTAAGACACAGGAGATGGTGGGAGCACCAGGATCTTTGAATTTCGGAGGGGTGTTGTGTTGGAGAATAGAACTCACTTGCTCAGTTAGGAAGACCTTTTTAGGCACATGTGTCCTAGATTTTCGCTTTTGGGTACAAAGGTCTTTGAGAAATTTGGCGTAGGAGGGAACTTGTCTAATAGCATCAAGAAGCGGGAGGTTGATTTTGACTTGTTTGAATACCTCCATCATCTCCTCTAGTGAAGTTCGCTTTATGCTAAAGAGAGAGGGTGAATTAAGAGCGTCAGGAAATGGGACTTGTGGAATGTGAGTTTTGGCAGAAGGTGGACTAGTGGAAGAAGAAGAAAAATGTTTTAGATTTTCATTTGATACATTTCTATTCTCTTCTTCACCTTCCTTATTGTTATCTCCCTAATCTTGTTGTCTACTATACGTCCACTCCTTAGGGTAGTCAAAGCATTGGCTTTTTCATGATGAATTGTATTTAGTTGATTTTTTTGAGCCATGTATTGTCCCCTAGGATTACTCACTGGTTGGCTTGGAAGCTTTCCTTCCTCTCGCTTGTTCAGTGCATTAGCTAGTTGCCCCATTTGGAATTCTAGCTTGGCGATGGATTGCGTGTGAGAGTGTACCAATTGTGTAATGGTTTCCAAACCTTGAAGGGCGGTCAATACTTTCTCCTCAAAGGCTGTGTTTCTATGGGGGTGGAGGAGGAGTGTGTTGAAATTGAGTCGAGGGACGGTAGGGATGAATATTTTGTGGGGTTTGAAAATTCTGAGGGTTTTGAAAATTTTGGGAGTAAGGTTGGGCAGTATTCGAAGCTTGCTGCTTCCAAGAAAAGTTTGGATGATGCCGCCATCTCGGGTTATATGTGGTAGAATATGGATCATTACCCGGTCGGAATTGTGTTTGGGCAGCATTTACTTGTTCTTGCACAAATTCAGAGAATTGAGCTGCCAAAGGGCACTCAAAAACAGGGTGAGACGGGCTAGAACAGAGAGCACAAACTTGTGCTTGGGGAAAGTTTGGATGCTGTTCTCTAGACATTAGCTGGTTCAATTTGCAGGACAGTGCATCTACTTTCAGATAGACGTATGGACTGGCTAACTTCATATATGGTCCCTTTTCTTTGAGAACTTGGGGGTGCTTGACGAGCGGAGGAGGCATGGTGGAGAAAATTTTCATTAAGGTTCTCAAACAATTGCCATGCCTCATGGTCACTTTTAAGCATGAAAGTACCCCAGCATGCGGCATCGATCATCTGACGGTTTCGTTCAGTCAATCCGTCATAGAAATATTGCACTAATTGCCATTTGGGTATTTGATGATGCGGGCATTTTCGGAGTAAGTCTCTAAATTTTTTTCAAGTTTCATGAAATTCTTCTCCGTCAGATTGAGAGAAGCTCGTGATAGCACGTTTAAATTGGTTCGTTCTTCCTATGAAAAAATATTTTTTTAGAAATTCATGTTGCATTTGGGCCCATGAAAGAATGGAATTAGCTTCTAATGAATGGAGCCACTGCTTAGCTCTATCCTTAAGGGAGAAAGGGAACAATCTAAGTTTCAGAGCATCATCAGTGAAGTTCTGAATTTTAACAGTAGTGCAGATCTCAAGAAACTCATCTAAATGTTTGTATGGGTCTTCATTGTTGAGTCCATAAAAAGAGGGAAGCATTTGGATGACACTAGACTTAATTTCAAATTGTACAGCTGCAGTGGTATCAGATAGTCGAATACAAGATGGAGAGGTATAAATAGAAGGAGTAAAGTACTCCTTTAACAGCTTGGGTTGTTCTTCAGTCATCTCGACAGGTAGTGTAAATCCTATGGTTCTATAGGTGCGGATTTTGGCTCAAAGGGCCTTAATAGAACGCTCTATTTCAGAATCAAAAGGTACTAATTCAGGAGATTTGGAACGACACCCTAGCATACACTAATACGTTTCTGATCAGTCAAGTACAGTCAAGCATGCACTAAAAGAAAAACACATCAACTCCTTATGTTTGCCCTAAAATCACTAGACAGCTTCTAACTGGTTTGAAGAGGGCACCTAAGCTTCCAATCCGGTCTAATGAACTGAGTTGACCAGGTAAGCTCCCAGGTAAGTGAGGGGGTCACGATGCATTGCAAAGGTCCCACTTAAAAATCACTTGCCTCGAACAGATGAACTGTCTTCCTTGGGACAAAGCTTGCCTAAACATCAACTGAGCCACAGAGCGAAATTGGTGCAACTTTCGGTGATCTTCGTCCTATTGAGCTCGAATGTCCCTAGGAGCCAACGTCTAATTGATTTTAATTAAAGTGATAGCTATGTGCGAATTGGTTCACCTAATTTGGGCAATAATCTGGTGATGAAATCCAGTTCTTATCTTATTGGGGTGATTGCCCTTACTATGTGCGGATTAATTGGTGTATGTGTATCAAGCATGCATTCACACTTTTACTGAAATTAAAATCAAACAATCACCACAAAATTTCAAGCAAACTGGGAATCAATTTAAATAAGAAAGGTTTAGATGTTACCAAAGGAAATTTTTCCAGCAATTTTTTATTTTAAAGCAAACCTCTACAGCATTCCTTTTCCAGCAGTTTCCATTTTGATCGTCCCAAATTTCCTCTTTGATTCCTGAATAAAAAAAAAATTCAAAAATTAGTAAGAGAGAAAAAGGAGATAAGGAAAGTAAAAAAAATAAAAAATATTTTTATTTTATTTTAGATATATATATATTGAAAGTTTTATATTTATATATATATATATATATATGAAAAGAAAAACACGATACTAACAATCCCCGGCAACAGCGCCAAAAATTGATAGTCAACTTTAAAGACCACGCAATAGCACGTATCTGGTAGGATAGTGATTATGGGTATCGATCCATAGGGATTGGGGTACAGTTGTTTTCTTAAAAATATTTGAAAAAGAAAATTTGTAAAGACTATTAAACTAGGTAATTTAATAAGAAATGCAATTAAAATGATATCAGTTTGGGGGAACCTAGGGCATGAAATTCACCACTAACATCGGAACAAGGATTAATTGTATTTTAATTTATTCTTAGATTAACATGCAAATTGACTACAAGCCCAATAAGCATTCAAATAAATTCTCACAAAAGTAATTTAGGAACATCCATCTTCGGTCGGCATGAAATGTCTACCCTAAACTAATGTGGCAGGACACTGCATCTTCCCTAAGCATGGGTGAACTTCTATTAACTTAGTGATCATGAAGAACAGTTGTATAAACGTCATATTTAAAATCACAGAAATTAAATATGCGATGAAATAAAATATTCATTAAGAACAAAATAAGATTTATACAACTCCAAGAATAGAAATCAAAAATACAAAACCCTTATCCCTTTGTTAGGGCTGCATCCGGCCCTAGAGAAGATCAGCCTTCCATGGAGTCGTGGGTGATAGCAGCGATGTAGAGGACTCCCATCACGGCTATCTCCTTCCTTTCTGTGTCTTCTCCCTGCACTGGATTCGGTGGGAACTTCCTTAGCATTTCATCTCTTTTCTTCCCATAATATCCCAAACTATTCTCTCACTCTTTATTCAATGGGAACTCCCTGAGAAGAGCGATTGGGATCAGCCGGCTCACTCCCTCTGATTGCCCTCGTCTTCATGCACCGATTCCCTTTTATAGCCTTCACCTGGGTGGGAGGATAAGGTTGATTGAGCTGATCCGCCGTTGGGAAGATGAGCTGGGATTTTTGATTGCGTGGAAGACGACTACTTGCTCTCATCCGGCCGCAAAGAAAAACTCGGAACGGGGGATATGGATGGGAGCAAGGCAGAGAGGATGCATGCTGGATGTCGTGGATGGAGGGTGGTCCGTGATGCTCGGGATGGCTATGAACAGACGCCTAGGACCTATCCCATGGATCCTGGAGCTCATCACGAACGGGATCAAGCTTGGGACTCGTTAGCAGTGGATAAGGATAGATCAATTGTCGTTGAAGAAACTTGGACGTGGATCCGTGATGAAGATACGATGGGAAGATGCGAAGGGTGATGCATACGGTTGCTTGCGAACGGTGGATACGGCTGGGATGCTGATCCTTTCGTTGGGAAGAAGATGCTCGCAGAGAAGAGGTGGGAGCGAAGGCTGGATCTGCGGAGGATGGGCAGCTGGACGCGATGGAGTTGATCCGGCAAGAGGTTGGGATGCTGAGATTTACTAGGATTGGAGCTTATCTGTGGATGAGCTCTGTTTTGCTGGGATGCAGGGGAAGTGATCCGGAGCAGTTGGGAGCGAGCTGGACTTATCCGTGGGCAATGGGACTCCATTCGAAATGGGATGATGGGCAATCTGGGCGTTCGGAAGGCTCATCCCGCCTGACTACGGGATAAGGATGAACTCGGCTGGGAAAAACTTGGATGAAGATGGATCACGGACTATACGGACGCGGAGCAGAGGATTCCATGGGATCAAGCCGGAAAGATGCTGGATTCGGAAGAAGTGGATGAGGAGAAATGATGAAACATGATCTGGTGACGCGGAACAGGGGAGAGATGTTGGGATATACATGGGAAGTTTGCTGGGATTAGTCCGGAAGATGGCTGGGACGTGGAGAAGATAAGGATGCTGGGACGAAATCCGTGGAAGAATGATACGGTTGGGAGGTGATCTAATCTGGGAGATGATCCAAAAGATGAAGCTTAGATGAATGTTGTGGAACAAGGGAAGACTAGCATGGAAGGCTTGTTGGACTTGGAGCTGTGTATCGGCTGGAGTTAATCTAAATACATGAGAGGAATTACAGAATACTGGATTAGTTTGGATGTGGGGTTTCGAGTGGCTGATCACAAATGGGATGATTGCTAATCTATGGTCGTGGTATGGGTTCAATTAGTGCAACGTGGAGAGGATGAAACTAATCTTGAGAGGTTGAACTCAATTGGATACGGGAGAAACTAAACCACAGTGGATGACTTGGGAACTATTGGACTGGACCTGCACATATTAGACTCGATTAATCAAATCAAACTCGAATTACCTTTAATAATTTATTAAAATGCAATGATGAAGATAACACATCTTTTATGGTTAAATTTACAAAATATGTGAATTAAAATAATGATAAATGCTATGAAAAAGAGGCTAATTTATGTCTTATTTAGCACTTATCAGATGTTTATCTTGCAAACATGATCTAATCCAATTAGTCCCTTGATAAGTTTTCTTGTGTGTGACCCATTGGGTTTCATACTTAGCCAGCAATAGGTGTGAGTGCGAGTTGACCAACTTGATTAGAACTCTTCTAATCGTTTTAAGTCCAAACTGCGCGAACCAGAACTTAACAATTAGAATCCTTTCTAATTGGTGATTGAATTAAACTCTTTAATTCGATCAAACCTATAAGACAAAATTGACGTCTAGCAACGTGTCATGTCTATCCGAAAAATATGAAATTTGGTTGAAATACCAAAAATACCCTTCAGTAGCAAGTTACCGTGCAATTCAATCCTTTAATCAAACTGCATGCGGAATATGTATATGAGTATGAATATATGTCAAACTCAATTTCATATTCATATATATTTCTCAATCTTTTAATGATAATTCGAATAATGAAATATTTAGAAACTCTTTCTAATTTTCATTCTGCTTTGATCAAAGGCTTTCTGAATTATCTTATGATTAGAATAAATAGGATGCGATCTTCTCTTACTAGAAGTGATCAATTCCTTGTTGACCTACTCATAACCTTCGTACACAATCCACCATATCGAGAAGATCTCGTACACAACTTATTGTCATGAATGAGTGAAAACCAAAATATGGATTTATGTGCACAAGATACTATGGTGATCTCAGGTCAAAGGATCAGTTACACAACTCCCACTAAGAGAATCATCTTTTGACATATAAGTAAGACTTCATAAGATTTCTCTTTGTAGGTCAATTCAGTGAACTCATTCCTCTACTGAGCACCCACATCTTTGTATTAGTGTCTCCACACAAGTGATTGTGAGATCAATCACCCTCTGCATCGAGCATACATAAGATGTGCCGATTTTTCGGTAAACATTGATCCCCGACTCAATGTACCAATGACTGGAAATATTTAAGATTAGAATTTTAGGATTTTAGGTCTCACTAGTATGATCTCATCATAGCCCAAAACCATTGCCTTAATCTAAGGGGTTCATCACATATATAATCAACAGCATATGATGAAACACAATGCCTTTATTTATATTAAATGTTATGTACATGATTTGGAAAATCAAAAGAAAATTCTTCGCAATACATAATGCGATTGGCTTGTAGGGCATCTACTCTTTCACACTTGTCACTTTCCGTTAGCCTTGTTCACACCAACAACATTCGCTATCCAATCAGGGTAGACAACTTCTTGGATGAAGCCTATTGTAAGAAGTTTCTCCACCTCATTGTCGATGACATGTTACCTCTTTGAGGCAAAGCTTCTCTTCTTCTGCTGAATTGGTTCATATGTCCGGTCCATACTCAACCTGTGAACAATTACATTAAAGCTTATTCCTAGCATATTGGTGGCTGATCAAATGAAGACATCGGTGCTGGTTTAGAAAAAATCCACTAGCCGATGTAGCCTCATTGAGGTTAGCTTTGATCTACACTATCTTGGTTGGGTCTTCTTTGTTAAGGGGACTTGGAGGAGTTCCTCAGTCGGCTCCCCTTGCTTTTGCTTGTCCCGAGTGTCGAGTCTTCGATATAAAGCGCTTTCATGGGCTTCTTCCCTCGCAAGGTCGCTATATAACACTGCCAAGCCAATGCTTAGTCGCCTCAGTCCTCTCCTATATTTGTCCTGTTGGAAACTTCATGAACAGATGGTACATGAACACTACGGTGCAAAAGGTGTTCAATCCTGGCCTCCCTAAATAGCGTTGTATACGAAAAGGACTTTAATGATCAGCAAATCCAGCATCACGATCGTTTACCTTGGAGCCGGCCAACCGTAACTAAGAGAGAGATAATTCATTCTATGGAGACGAGGTCTCCTAAGAATCCAATTAGAGAAGAGTTTATTCTTTTTAGTCGGTCGGTTGGTAGATTCATCTTACAAAAAGCCTTATAAAATAATATGTTCGCCAAGCATCTATTATCCACTAAAATGTGTTTTACATCATAATTTGCAATGGTTAAGGAAACTACAATGACATCATTATGTAGAGTTTGCACGCCCTTCATGTTAGCATCTGAGAAGAAAATCATCTTGTCCGTCCTTTGCCTCTTCAGATCTAAGCTTCCTGCTTGGGTAGAATGTGTATAACTCCTTCATGTGGACGAGCTTGTTTCATCAGCTGTTGGATCGCCTAAGATAGCGTTGATGATTTCTACTGTGGACTGGTTATCAAACTCCTACTCGGGTGCACGTGGCTCTCGATCAGTGTCGTTCCGATTTTACAGGTGGTCGACAAAATGATCGAGATATTTCCGTTGGATGAGAGCCTCAATCTTATTTTTAAGCTGCTAGCAATCTTTGGTGTCATGTTCAAAGTCTTGGTGGAACTTGCAAAATTTATCCTTATCATTTTGGCGCCTTTTTTCATCTTTCGAGCCCATTTCATGTAGTCTCAGTTCTCTATCTCCATGAGAATTTGTGCTCGAAGGGTGCCGAGGGATGCATTCCTCTCAAATTGCTGAGTTGGACTCCTTAGAGAGGGCCGGAGCCTGTTGCTAATTTGTTCGAGGCGTACGCTGGCCATTATGGTAACAATATGCATATCTTACTGGTGAATCACGCCTCTGCTTTTTAATTGCGAGGATTGCCCGGTTATCATATTTGTTCAGAAATAATTTGCGTTTATAGCCCACATATTACTAGTTGGAAGGTGAGTTTGAAATGCGAACAACTCTCCGCCTATTTTTTATATCGGCCATATGGCAAGCTGAACGGTCAGCGTGCAGCTAAGCATGGAGTTTTCAATTTGTGCCCTTAGCTGAAGTCGGCTCTCTGATGTGCTTAAATAAGCTTAAATCTGTAACCTGCCATCCGTTGATTGATCACCCCAAAAACTTCCCGCTAGGTCCGCACCCTCGTCTCCTCGAAGAGAATCAAATGCACGGTGTCCGTGTTTTGAAGGATAACAGCTTTCCCTCTTTCGAAACTCGAGATCTAGACACGCAAAATACTTGTCGATCCAGCGTTACTTAAGAAGCTACTTATAATTCCTATTTACCTAGGGAGTTATCTGTAAAAACTCGGAAAACAATACAAAAGTTCCATTACTCTTATTCTCCGGATCGAAACCCCTTCGCCCGTCCAACATCCAGCCTCCTCCCAGTTCAGAAACAACGCCAGCAAAACTCACATCCACCGGGGAGGGACGAGGAAGAAAACAAGGAGCAAATCGCCACTGCGATAAACCAGCAGCAGATTCGCCTTCCAATCCATTCTCAATTGTCACAGTCCTCCAGATCTGAGCCCGAGGGAATGGCTTCCCCCCCGGCGGAAGCTGATTCCCTTTCCCGGTTGAGCCTGGTGCTGATCCCCGCCCTCGAGAAGATAATCAAGAACGCCTCATGGCGCAAGGGCCACTCGAAGCTCGCCCATCAGTGCAAATCCCTCATCGACCGCCTTTCCAATTCCTCCTCCGTCTTCTCCACCCTTGATCCCCCCTCCCCCGACTCCTCTTCCTCCCTCCCCGGCCCCCTTCATGACGGCTCCGGCTCCGACCTCTCCCTCGCCGACTCCGAGTCCATCCTTCTCCCCCTCATCTCCGCCGCCTCCTCGGGTTCCCACAAGATCGCCGAACCCGCCCTCGACTGCATCCAGAAACTCATCTCCCACTCCTACCTCCACGGCGAGGCCGACCCCTCCGCCGGCCCCGACGCCCGCCTCCTCGCCTCCCTCATCGAGTCCGTCTGCCACTGCCATTCCCTCGCCGACGACGCCGCCGAGCTCCTCGTCCTCAAGACCCTCCTCTCCGCCGTCACGTCCACCGCCCTCCGCATCCACGGCGACGCCCTCCTGCAGATCGTCCGCACCTGCTACGATCTCTACCTCGGCTCCAAGAACCCCGTCAACCAGACCACCGCCAAGGCCTCCCTCATCCAGATGCTGGTCATCGTCTTCCGCCGCATGGAGGCCGATTCCTCCACCGTCCCCGTCCAGCCCATCGTCGTTGCCGAGCTCATGGAGCCTTCCGACCGCTCCTCCTCCTCCGCGGCCGCCGCTGCCACCACCGTCGACGTCAGCTTCGTCCAGAGCTTCATCACGAAGATCATCAGCGACATCGATGTTGTGCTCAACCCGTCGACCCCACTCGCCCGGACGGGGTCTGCGGGCAGGCATGACGGGGCCTTCGAGACGACGGCGGTGGAGCATACTAACCCGGCTGACCTGCTGGATTCGACCGACAAGGATATGCTGGACGCCAAGTACTGGGAGATCAGCATGTACAAGACGGCGCTGGAGGGCCGGAAGGACGAGCTCGGAGCGGAGGGGGTCTTGGATAGGGAGGACGACATGGAGGTCCAGATCGGGAACAAGCTGAGGCGGGATGCGTTCCTGGTGTTCCGGGCTCTCTGCAAGCTCTCGATGAAGACTCCCCCCAAGGATGCGGCGGCTGATCTGGCGCTCATGAAGGGAAAGATTGTGGCACTGGAGCTGCTCAAGATCTTGCTGGAGAATGCTGGAGCTGTGTTCAGGACGAGTGACAGGTACTTTCTGCAGTTGTAGCGTTTATTTAATTTTAATGCTGATGAATTTATTTTGTGCAACAAACTGGATATAAGAACTGTTGTGTTTATTAGCAGAAGATACAAGGGCTACTTGTAGCTTTAATTTAAATTACTATTTGCTAAGAGCTAGTTCTAGACTTTTGAATTTTGACTTTTATTATATTTATTGAGTAATATTCATCGAGGTGGTGAGATTATGGCAGGAGGCATACAGAAGAGATCTTATCTGGAGATTGACAGAGTATTAAATGAATTTTGCATTCAGAGCTACTGTTGTTTGACTAAATCATGCATATAAGTCGTGATGCTCCATGTGTTTATTCTCATGAATTCAAAACCCATGGGATTGTCAGCCTTGAGAGCAAACAATAAAGGCATTGACTTGTTGAATATTAGTGTTTGGACTTTAATGGATAACTCCAAATCAAAGGGACATGAAAGGCTAACAAGAAGGAATCTATGCTGTTAAATTGTGGAAACTTACGGATTAATCGACAAAATTAGCATGACATTAGCTAGAGTTGTTTAGATGGTTAAAATAGCATAGGAAGTCTTATACTCTCATTTGATCAAGTTCTGCCTCTATTTTTTCCTCTATACAAAGATATTAAAATTTCTACCTTTGGAAAGTTTTCTGAAATTTGTTACAGTCCATATAGCTAATCCAATGATTCTTAGCAGCATTAGTATATAGTGATTTATTACTTCCATAAATTTCTTGAAAATTATAACAAACAGACTAGCAGGAGGCAACAGGCTTAATTGGTCTTGAAAGCAGTTCTGACTGGACTAGTGATTAGTGTTTTAGTTCATACTATATCATCATAGTACATACAAATCTATGAAGTGTTAACATGAATTAAAACTATAGTAGAAAGAAAAAATGCATCTTGGCTTAAAATAAAATCTTTATCTATATACGTGTATTTTTGTTTGTATGTAAATGTATGTATGTGGAACCATCCACCGCCCTTTGTGCCTTGATCTTTCTCCAAACGCCTATCAATGTGCCATGGGAGGCATTATTGTCTGAATCTTAATATCCATGATCTATGTCTTATGATCTGGATGACAATGGCCCTAAACAATCTTAATGTCATCCTTGAATTAGGATGAAAGAGGATCATGGTATATAAATATATACATGTATATATATGTAAAGAGAGAGAGAGAGTGTGTTGGTATTATCCTCTCGAGAAGATAGTTGATGTGGTCTTCTCATCTTAAAATCAATGATAGGCGTCCAAATTCAAGTTCTAAATTGTTGAACATGATAAGCATTATAAAAAATATCTAATAACTAAAATTCATGTGTTTTGATGGTCTCTAACCTAAGTATCAAGTAGGTGTCAAAATGGACAGTTTTAATAGCATGATACTAAGTTGTACTATAATGTAATCATCAAAAACTAGTGAAATTTAAATCTAAACATGTTTTAAGATGTGCAGATCATGATTCATAAAGTAGATTTAATTTATGTGTCTTATCATATATTTTACTAGTGCAATTGATATTGTTAATTTTTTGTACCGACTTGATGAATAATTAGAGACCACCAAAATGTATGAATTTTGGTTTGTAGGTATTTGTTTGTAGTCATGTTTAACTATTTGGATTTTCAATTCAGATGGCCTATCATAGATTTAAAAGCGAGAGGACCATCTCAGCTATCCTTTTGAGTGCACTTTAGCTCTACTCTACATATACGTGTGTGTATATATATATATTTATATGTATATATATATATATCTATATGTGCATATATACATGTATATATGTGTATCTATATGTGCATATATACATGTATATATGTGTATCTATATGTGCATGTATACATGTATATATGTGTATCTATATGTGCATGTATACATGTATATATGTGTATATATATATGTATATATACATGCATACACACACACACACACACATATATATATATATATATGTGTGTGTCTATATATATATGTATATGTCTATATATATATGTATATGTACATATCTATATATATATATATGTATATGTATATATACACACATAAATGTATATGCCTATATTTATGCATATATACACATATATATGTATTATATGATCCCTTAAATTAAGACATGCAACTTAATAATGCTATGTGCATAAATAGAAGGTCCATGTCACAGGATTTATTTGACTTGTAGGCTTTTAGAATTATTTATTTTTCACTAAGAAGGATAGAGTGCATCATAAGTTTAACAATTTTAGTCATAGTTTTTTTTAGTTATAGTTTTTAACTTCCAAAAAGTAAAAGAAAATAAAGAAAATTTGGAGCTCATGGAGTTAATTGAGAGGCAAATATTCTTATTCCTGAAATCATTTGCGAAAATTGATTTTTTCCCCAAAATATTATACCCCAAAGGATAATTTAATCGATATTTTCTATGCGGCAATACATAAATATCTTTAATAACTAGACATAATGTTTACTTTATTAGACATGCTACATGCAGCCTTATGATGGAGAAATATGGACGTCCAATATCTGTAAGTTATTTCTTTCCCCCTCCATTCATTACTTTACAACTAACTCATGTTTTAAATTTTTGGTTTTTATAATTTTAAAATTTTTAAAGAAATGTGAAGAAAAGTACTTTGGAAAAATTATCTTGCAATCTGTGATTGGATCGATGATCTGATCGAACCTGAATCTGTCTACTTTTTACAACTCAATAGTGATCTTGACAATATTGGTGAGAGATTTTCTATCCTAACTTATATATATATATATATATATATATATATATATATATATATATATATATATATATAATTTGACATTTTGATGATTATCATAAGATTTATTTCTCAGTTTTTAAGCAGATTGAAAAGATCAAGTAGAACAAAGGAGAAACTAGCTTTGACCATCATGAACAAAATATGTAAGAAAAAAGATTCTTCAAACATGAAATTAAAAAGAAATCTTTGGCTACATCTTAACCCAATAACATGTCCAAGTGAAAAATATTTGTAACTGACTTGTGTCAAACCTATTATCAAAATTTGGATCCTCAAAGATTTCCCCACTTGTTCATTTCAAATTTCCCACCCACCACAGTACTATGTTGATATGTACTACATCTATTCTTTTTTTGGTGAATCCAATCTGACCTACAACACATTTTAATATGAAGGAAAGAGAGGTCTACTGTTGGATTATATCACTAAATTTGAAGAGTCACAATATTACTTATTTTCTTGTTTCACATAAGTAATGCAACCATTTCACATTAATTACCCATCTGCTGATGATCACAAATTTGTATCCAATCAACAATGTGCATATTATTATTATTATTATGCCTTAGGCTTGGGTTTCTATTTTTGTTGCTGTTCTCTCTTTTATGAATTGTACTTTGAGTCTTTTTCTTTATTCATCATGCCAGATACATATATCTTGATCTGATTAATTTGTTTGCAATCAAGCAGGTTTTTAGGTGCAATTAAGCAGTATCTGTGCCTATCACTTTTGAAGAACAGCGCTTCAACTCATATGATTGTTTTTCAGCTTTCATGTTCCATTTTTATGAGCTTGGTATCAAGATTTAGACCAGGATTAAAGGCGGAAATTGGTGTCTTCTTTCCGATGATTGTTCTCAGAGTTTTAGAAAATGTTGCTCAACCAAATTTCCAGCAGAAGATGATCGTGCTTCGATTTTTGGAGAAGCTGTGTGTAGATTCCCAAATCTTGGTAGACATTTTCATTAATTATGACTGTGATGTCCATTCATCAAACATTTTTGAGAGGTAACTTATCTTCGTTCATGTGCTCTATGGTAAATATATTGTTCATCATAATTCAGTTCTTTTCTTTGTTTGACGATTTTGCAGAAATCATTGTTGTTGGCATAGTAGGACATCTATTTTGATCATTTAGGAACAGGAGTCCTATTTTTCTAGCTTTATTATTTTAACTGTTGTAGGTTTACATATTTGTATTTTTTCCCATTTGCTGATGGTCTGGTTACAGGATGGTAAATGGCCTCTTAAAGACTGCCCAAGGGCCTCCCCCTGGTGCTCTCACGACGCTAGTGCCACCTCAGGATGCTACCATGAAGATTGAAGCAATGAAATGCTTGGTGGCAATTCTCAAGTCGATGGGTGATTGGATGAACAAACAGTTGAGAATTCCAGACCCTCATTCTCCTAAAACAGAAACAGCAGAGCAGAATACTGAAGGTGGAAATGAATTTCCTGAGGCAAATGGCAGTGGAGAGGAGTCTGTTGAAGGAACTGATTCTCAGTCAGAAACAGCAAATGGAGTCTCAGAAGTTGCATCTCTGGAACAGCGTAGGGCATATAAGTTAGAACTTCAGGTAAAATAATTTTCCCATGCGAGGTTTCTTTTTTTGTTAGCATTTTATTGCTGATATAATCTTATGCTATGTACTCTAATGCAACATAAATAACAGGAAGGCATATCTCTTTTTAATCGGAAACCTAAGAAAGGACTTGAATTTCTTATCAATGCAAAGAAGGTCGGCGACTCACCAGAGGAAATAGCTGCTTTTCTTAAAAGTACATCCGACTTGAACAAGACAATGATTGGTGATTATCTTGGAGAGAGGGAAGAGTTGCCCCTAAAAGTCATGCATGCATTTGTGGATGCATTTGATTTTCAAGGGATGGAGTTCGATGAGGCAATCAGATCCTTCCTACAAAGATTTAGGTTGCCTGGTGAGGCACAAAAAATTGATCGCATCCTGGAAAAATTTGCTGAGCGTTACTGCAAATGCAATCCAAAGGCCTTTACCAGTGCAGATACGGCTTATGTCCTTGCTTACTCTGTAATAATGCTCAACACGGATGCTCATAACCCAATGGTTAAGAACAAGGTAAATTATCATTCACGAAATTTCATATATGCCATCAATTTATGATGCTACCTGGTGTGAGAATATGATTTATTTTTGGTTGATGCAGATGTCTCAAGATGACTTCATAAGAAACAATCGTGGTATTGATGATGGGAAGGATCTGCCAGAAGAATATATGAAATCATTATATGAAAGAATTTCTAAGAATGAAATTAAGATGAAGGAAGATGATTTGGCTCCACAGCAAACACAATCTATGAGTACAAACAAAATCCTAGGCTTGGACAGCATTTTGAATATAGTTATACGCAAGCGAGATTCACCTATGGAGACTAGTGATGATCTTATCAGGCACATGCAAGAGCAATTTAAGGAAAAAGCTCGCAAATCTGAGTGAGTTATTATATCAAAAATTAGTAAATTCATGCCACCAGAATTGCATTGTTTTTTGACATAAGCTACCCTTTTTGCATTTTTTTTAATTTTTAAATACGTAAAGTCCTGTGCTGTGTTTACTTCGTAGTTCACATATTTTAATTCTGAAAATGGGTTTTCTCAAACTCATCCCCAGATTTAATGTATTGTACTGTTGCTTAAGGTACCAAAATTTAAATTAGCTTATTATTTGGAATAATTTTCTGAACTTCAGGTCAGTATATTATGCTGCGACAGATGTGGTAATTTTGAAATTCATGATTGAGGTGTGCTGGGCTCCCATGCTAGCTGCTTTCAGTGTTCCACTTGACCAGAGTGATGATGAAGCCGTAATATCCCAATGCCTTGAAGGATTTCGTTGTGCAATACATGTTACAGCAGCTATATCTATGAAGACGCAAAGAGATGCTTTTGTTACTTCACTTGCAAAATTCACATCCCTTCACTCAGCAGCGGATATCAAGCAGAAAAATATTGATGCAATAAAGGTTTATTCTGGTTATATCCTATTAATGCCAAGAATTATGTTTGATAATATCATGTTTCTGAAAGCTATTTATATTTTTAACCTGATTTATGGTATTAGTTGAAATATAATGTATTGGAGGCATTCCTCCTAGAAACTCAATCATATTTCTATATTTCTCATGGGCAAGCATCCAATGCATTTGTATTTAGTATTGCTCTGGCAGATTGTTACAATTAGCTTTGACTCAATATAATTAGCTGGGCTAAGGCTTTTAGTGGTAGTTCTTGTTCCAAGTCCTTCACATATTCCTTTTCTAACATACTGAAACCCAAGGTCTGTTGTACTGGTATTGAGGCTCATATTAGCTAGCAACTGGTTCGGTATAGTATCAGTACATCCGATACCGAGCCGGGGTGTACCAAACCAAGGGGAGGGAGCGAGGGGGAGAGAAATGGGGGCTTTCCTCGGCATTGGTTAGTGTCGAAGAAGGGGGAGAGCAAGTGAGCGAGTGAACAAGAATAGAGAGCGAGCCCTCTCTTGAATATTCGGGTGAATGCAGTGGGAAGGGGTTATAATTGAAATTGACTCACAAACCATCGTAATTTGGTGCTGTTTCAATTCAGTATGAGCTGAACCACCAGGTTCAGGTCGGATCAGCAAACACTGTTGTAAGTTGTAACCTTTTGGGTTGAGATGCATTTATGGCTAAATAACCACATAAAAATATGCCATTCTGACTAGTACAAGTATTTGCTCAATTATCAATATGTCCTTAGAGATTGCAAAATTATTTTTGCCTATAGAGGAGAAAATGAATTTGCTATTAATTTTCCTGGAGTGTTACTTTTTCTGTCTTCCAAGCAATTCCCTGGTTTTGACATATAATGTACCATATAAGTGAAAATCTCCTTTTTTTGTTCCTAAAGTTCCTGCAAAACAAGGGGCATAGCTTAATGTCCATGAAATTGAATCCCAATATTTTGTGGTAGGCAAGAAAATTTAGATATTTGGGAAACTTGCATTGCTCTTCTGTTTAGTTTGTTATTTTTTGAGAATTTAGGATTTTGGTGGGTATCTTGAACATTCCCTTAAACTGATGGTCTTTGTTCTGTGAGAATTTGACTAGTAGAAAGATCTTCACAAAGTAGTGCGACTCACCATAAAGAAATCATTACAATAGTTTACACATTGGAGATATGGAGGCAGGAAAAAGATCACAAGTTATTGATTGCGATGCTATAATCAAACCATTGTTTTTTGTTTTTCATGATAAATTAGATTCTACATTTTGATTAGCATTTAAATTATCACTGAAATAAGAGTGTGTAAAAAAGTAATATCTTGCTTATATTGATTAAATATTCTTACATGTAGTGTGTGATCCATCCCTTGTTACTAAGTCATAGGCTTGAGCATGAACTATTGCTTCACTTCTTGGTCTTCTAGGGGATAGGAGAGCTTAGAAATAATATGCAAAATCTAATCATGAAATAATGATTAATTAGGCTACATCCTAGCTGTGTTACATGGACACTCGCATCTAGCTCATGAATGGATGTCGGATATGTATCGGGATTGGATATGCATCAGACACTTGGACACATATCTCTTTTTCTCTAGTTTTTATAGATAGGTGGATAATTTGACTCTTCCAAAAATGAGTTCAACTATCCATAATAATTTCCAAAGTAACCTTTTTTTTAAGAGAATGGTCATGGATATAGTTATTGAAATAACTTTGTAAGATATTCCTTTTCTTGTATCTCTCAATAAATTAGGAAGTTTAGAAAACATTTATGGAGAAAAAACTTTAACAAATATTATATTCTAAAATTTTCTTCCTCATAACATTTAAATATAATTATATAATTTAACTAAATTTTTTTTTCCTACGTTATCCACGTATCTCCCTTTTTTCTCTCCTACCGTGTCAGACAGTTGGACACTTGTCGGAATCTGATTCTCATATTTGTGTCCATGCAACACTCATCTTAGTCAATGACAAAACTAGTGCCATGTGTATGACTTTTGGGTTTTTTGCCATCTTCCAATGGGAACATGACACGACACCATGGATATGTTGTGATATGCCGTATATGTGCCTCTTAATCTCCCACTCTTTGCCCAAAACCGTAACCCACTCAGACTGTCTAATCTGACAAAAGATCATCTCTTCTGATCTCATTGTGGCTCCTAATCTCGCAATGACAGAAGCCATGATGAATTAAAAAAGAAAAGAGAGACAGGGATCTGCCTCTCATCTCTTTATGCTTGATTAATCCACAGATGAAAGGAAGAGAAGGAAAGAAAGGAGGGAATTGGAAATGATTAACATACCTTTCTCAGCCTTGTCACCTCCAAGCAGCAAGTAGTTCCCTCGTTCTCTCACTCTGTTCTTTGACTTTTTCCCCTCTTTCTCTGCTCATCTTGAGAAGATGGCATAGGGGATTTGAAGCTGAGCCATGTTGCATGGCTCACATAGGGTTTAAGCCCATTCTTTTAAGCAATGTCGAACAAATAGGAGCGCCGACAGCGATTGTCTTAGGGACCCACCATTGCAAGCACCTGGCCTTTTTATCTTGAAGCCCTTTCTTTCTTTCTTTTGTTTTTTGTTTTTTTAGCCATGAAGCCTTTCGAAGAAAGGGGGGAGGTTGAGATATTCATTAAGTTAATATGCCAATTTTATCCTCCAAGTTGAGTTAATAACCCAAATTAAATTCCTTTTGAATATCATATAGACACACACACACACATATATACACATACATACATATATCCTCTGCTGACCGCTGTTCTTTCCTTCGACCCGATTGCGGCATGAGTCGACGTCTATACATACATACATATGTGCATATATGTGTATACATATATACATATATATATATATACATATATACATATATACATACATATATTTACATACATATATACATACATATATATATATATATACATATACACATACATATATACATATATACATATACATACATATATACATACATATATACATATACATATGTACATATATATATATATATATATACACATACATATATATATATATACATATACACACATATGCATAAAGATATGTGTATACATATATACATACATATATACATATATACATATACATATATACATATATACATATACATATATACATATATACATATGTATATATACACACACACACACATAAAGATATGTGTATACATATGTACATATATATTACATATATGTGTATATATGTCTACGTATGTACATTTGTATGTATGTATATTTGCATGTATGCATAAATATATATAATATATGTATACCTCCCCAGCCCTTGGAGTTATCTTGGTCTCAAAACATGAAACAAGCATTGACTCCTAGCTAGTCTTGTCCCTACTCTCCTCATATGTGAGATAGATGGATTCCCTTGTCTCTCCTCTTCGCTCTCTCCCGCTCTCCTGTTCTATCTCTCTTCTTCCTTTCTTTCTCTATTCCTATCTCCTCTTTGCTACTGACTCTTCTCTATTCTCTCCCTCGTTTGCTCCATCTCTCTCTTTTGACCATTTGTGATGCAGCACCAGGGTACAGCTAGTAGGTACTATGACCAGTTGGACCGTTAGAGATAAAATCAAATTTGAGCTAGGTTTCTATATTTGTAGTAGAATAATTCTAGCTTGTTTCCCTATTATTGTGTCCTATTTCAAATATGATTTTGTATTGGGTTTAATGCTTGAATTAGAGTGAGGGGTCATGTCTTATTTATATGCGCCTAATATTGTATGGTGCAGCCTATTCACATTAATAAAATTTCTTTGATTGAAGGGTTCTTCGGTGCACTATGTTTCTATTTGTGTACAAATCTTTGAAGTCTAATCCTGATGATCAGAATTGCCCCTTTACCCTTTCCTGCAGTGTCAAGTTGCCTCCACTTCCCCCTCTTCCCTTCCTCTCCCTCTGATCTCTTTTCTGTTCTCTCCCCTTCTTCTACACATCTCCTGCACTTCTCTCTTCATCTTTGAGCCCCTGTTCATTAGAGGCTTTGAGGCTTTGGCCTTGGCACATTCAATAGTTGGTTGATTTATCATGCGGGTCATGGAACTAAGGTGAGGTGATTTATAAATGTTAAAGGAAATTCAATAAGGAGAGTAACTAAGTGAAGCTGTTCTTCATCTATGCTGTGATAGAGAGAGAGAGAGCGCTCTATATATTGTTTACCTAGGGCTTCCTGTTTGATAGCTATATATTGTTAGTCAAGATTTCCAATGTAATATTCACTCAAAAAAGAGATTTCCAATGTAATAGGAATCTTTCTCCATATAGGTGCGACTAATATTTTGCTTTTGTTGCCCTATCTAATTATGATGAGTAACTATAGTAATAAGAAATATCTAACAACAAGAGTGGGTCATTTGAGAAACATTTTTTAGATATTGTATTACTTTACTGAATTCCATTCTCCATTTCACTATGTTAGCCATTGCAAGCTGGGAAAAGAGGAAAAAGACAAAATATACCAACTTTCACTTAAATTGTACTGCCTTGGTATTTTAGTCATTAGTTCACTTTATTATAAAGTTAATTCTGCACCATGCTTATAGACTTATAGTAGTAGGATATTTATTTTCAATGTAGATTGCAAGATGTATCGATTGCAATTGACTGCATCTTCATGTGTTTTCTAATGTCAACCATGATGTTATAGCAACAGTTTTCTTATGCGGCTTTAAATGTTTTTCTTTGTGAGTGGTTCCACAGGCAATTCTGTTGATCGCAGATGAAGATGGAAATTATTTACAAGAAGCCTGGGAACATATTTTGACATGTGTTTCTCGTTTTGAGCATTTGCATCTTTTGGGAGAAGGGGCTCCTCCAGATGCTACATTTTTTGCAATACAACAGAATGAACTCGATAAATCTAGACAAACTAAGTCATCTATACTTCCTGTACTGAAGAAAAAGGGACCTGGGCATATTTCGAACACCGCTGCTACTGCCAGAAGAGGTTCCTATGATAGTGCTGGTGTTGGTGGTCATGCTTCTGGAGTGGTTACCTCTGAGCAAATGAATAACTTGATCTCTAACTTAAACATGTTGGAACAAGTTGGGATGGCTGAAATGAACCGTATGTTCACACGAAGTCAGAAGTTGAACAGTGAGGCAATAATTGACTTTGTGAAAGCTCTTTGTAAGGTTTCAATTGAAGAGTTGCGCTCTACATCCAATCCACGAGTTTTTAGTCTTACAAAAATAGTTGAGATTGCGTAAGAAACACTCACAGGTTCATTTCCTAAATGACATCTTTAAAAGTTACTCATGTTTTGTATTGGTTTCTTTCATTCAGGCACTATAACATGAACCGTATCAGGCTTGTGTGGTCAAGCATTTGGCATGTGTTGTCGGACTTTTTTGTCAGCATTGGATGCTCTGATAACCTTTCGATTGCAATCTTTGCAATGGATTCCTTGCGGCAGCTAGCAATGAAGTTCTTGGAGCGAGAAGAATTGGCCAACTACAATTTCCAGAATGAATTTATGAAACCATTTGTTATTGTTATGCGGAAGAGCAGAGCTGTTGAGATTAGAGAGTTGATCATCAGATGTGTCTCTCAAATGGTATTGGCTCGTGTTGGCAATGTCAAGTCAGGATGGAAAAGCATGTTCATGGTATTTCCATTTTCCTTGCTTCTTTCTGTCATGATCATAAATTATTGCCTTTTGGTAGTTATCATCAAAATCACTGTTAGAATAACTTTTTTTTTTTTGATTGTTTTCATTTTCATTCTTGGTCACCTGAGTAATTCAGCAAATGATATATTTTGCAGGTATTTGCAACTGCATCATATGATGATCACAAAAATATAGTACTTCTGGCCTTTGAGATTATTGAGAAGATTTTACGGGATTACTTTCCTTACATAACCGAAACCGAAACTACTACTTTTACAGATTGTGTTAATTGTCTGATTGCATTCACTAATAGTAGGTTTAACAAAGACATTAGCCTCAATGCAATTGCTTTTCTTCGATTCTGTGCCTCAAAGCTTGCAGAAGGAGAGATTGGCTTTTCTGCAAAAAGGGTTAAGGACAAGGAAGCTTCTGGAAGTAATGGTCCATCTTCACCTCTCATGGTAAAGGATGGAAAACATGACAATCAGATGTTCATTGATAAAGATGATCATCTACATTTTTGGTTTCCATTGTTAGCAGGTGGATATTAATTCTGCTTTGTTCTTTTGAGTGGATATACATTTGGTTGTTTTACAACTGAACAAGTATGGATGATTTAAATGTGTGCTGATTTTCTTATTTCTTGCAGGTTTGTCAGAACTTACCTTTGACCTTAGACCTGAAATCAGAAAAAGTGCCTTGCAGGTGCTATTTGATACATTACGCAACTATGGTCACCTTTTCTCATTGCCTTTATGGGAAAAAGTGTTTGACTCGGTCCTTTTCCCAATTTTTGACTATGTAAGACATGCTATAGATCCTTCTGGGGGAACTTTGGAAGGACAGGGATCTGAAAGTGATGCCAATGAGCTAGATCAAGATGCTTGGCTTTATGAAACATGCACGCTGGCCCTCCAGCTAGTAGTGGATCTCTTTGTAAAATTTTATGATACAGTGAATCCGCTACTAAAGAAAGTGCTAGCATTGCTGACAAGTTTTATCAAGCGCCCTCACCAAAGTCTTGCAGGTATTGGCATTGCTGCATTTGTTCGCTTAATGAGCAATGCAGGTTCTCTCTTTGTTGAGGACAAGTGGCTAGAAGTGGTTTTATCTTTGAAAGAAGCTTCCACAGCAACACTACCTGATTTCACGCATATCTCATCTGGAGCTTGCCTTGAGAGATCAAGGGAAAATGGAAATTCTTCTTTCAGGCAGGATAATGATATGTCTAGAGAATCAACGGATGATGATGATTTGGAAGGCTTAAGAGAAAGAAATCTGCATTATGCAATCAACGATGCCAAGTGTCGTGCTGCTGTCCAACTTCTCTTAATTCAGGTCAGCATTTTCTTTCATTTCAAACTACTTAGTGGTTCCTGCATGCTCGTGCTTTTGTTACAGAAAAATGAGAATCTTCTCTCTTATTTTCTCGGCTTACTCAAGGTCCTAGGGTGCCAAGGAAAAGCAAATTGTCTACCCTATACTAAGGCTAATGCCAACTAGTTCTTATGTGGCAGAAAAAGCAGAGAAAGGGTGTGTTTGGTTTTGCTTAAAAAAAGTTTCTTTTTTGTTATTTTCAAAGGAAAAAAGCACTTTCTGAAAAAAATTAGTGTTTGGTAATAATATTGGACACTTTTTGAAAAAATAATGTTTACTAACATTATTGGAAAAGTGCTTCTACAAGAAGAAAAAAGTCAAAAAATGCTTTTAGAAGAAGCTAGAGAACTTGGCTTCTTGCTTCTCTTTTTATATAGCAGAAGCGACACCAAACAGGCCCTAAGAGAGAGAACAAGAAGAAAATGAATATGGGTAGGAAGCAGAAGAAAGAAATTGGAAGGATGATTGAACGGAGAGAGGACTTTATTGTTGTCTTGAAATTCCAGTACATATTGAAGAATGAAAACCTTGCATAAATCACACATCAGTTGAGCAATAAGCCTTTAATAGCATGCAGCCAGCAAAGATTTTAAAATGGAATTAGAGAACTTTTGGTTAATGTTGAACAGGAATTGTAAGGTATAATGTTAGTAGACTACAACAAATTAAACTAATAGTGAGGGAGAATAATAAGAATGAAGAGAGTGCATTAAGGGAATTGTAGAGTGAAAAAAGAAACGAGAAAAAGAGGACCCATATGCCAAGGAAGAAGAAAGAAAGCCCTTGTCTTTTATTCCATCTCCAAGATTGCTACTATATTCCAAATAGAAAACTTTAATAAGAAAAGGAATACTAACCTATTTATAATCCCTTAACACATCTAGGATATGTCCATTTCTTTAATCCCAATAGCATACAAAAGTGGGAATATTTTCCAACTTTTCAATTCTCATAATACCCTTAATAGGATTTTTGTTTAACGGTGTCCTTGCTTTTAACAAGGAGTGGTATGACTCGACCAACCAACCTGACCTCCAACGGACCCTATTTAAGTGAGTTCAGCTTTAGCATAAATAGATTTGGGTCATAAATAGATTGACCTGTTTTAACCCATTTGGATTCATGTTTACAGTTCTATCCCATTTAACCCATTTTGACCCATTTAATAGTTAGGCCTGGTTGTGATCTGACCCATTAAAGACATGTTTAATCCATTTAATACCCACTTAACCTACTTAATCTGATTCCACTTCCTTATTAGATGGGTCATGCGGATTGGGTTGGGTTACCTCTTTAATAAAGAGGTTGGATTCGATTTTGGATTTTTTGACCCGTTTAATAAACAGATTGATTTGGGTTAACATATATTTTACCTGACCCATTTCTGACCCAACTTGTATCCACCACAACCCCTATCCGACATGACCCAAGTCGACACAATTGCCACTCCTATTCTTAACCTTGGCACTCTCTTCTTAATTCTAAGCATGTTATTGCTAGGACCCTTGCATGGCCATGCTTCCTGCTTAGGTTCCCAACCCCTCTGTATGCTTTAACCTAAACGGTATCCCCACTCTTAACCTCAGCATGCTTTCCAATCCTAGGTCTATGATCACTAGGATTCCTTGCCAATCTTCCTACCTGGCAATCTTTTCTTTACCAGATCGAAATTGTAATTCTAGAAACTCTTTAGCTTTACAAATTTGGCTATTACAACTCTTGGCTCGCTATAACCATTTTTCTCCAAATATTATTCTTTCATTAATTTTGGATCATTTGAAATTTATAACATAGTTGAATTACCCTATGATTAAAATTTTTAGCAACCACATGTGTTTTGCACGTGCGCCTTAACTAGTAGAAGAGGGAAAAAGGTATGAACCCTAGGGTGTACGGATGCCCAAACTTGAGAAAGAAATGGGGGCATGTGCTCCTCTCTCTTGCCTGCCTCTATCTTAGTGGCCCGACTTGCTTAATGGGCCCCGTAACTTGTCCAGATAGGCTGACGTGTCTATATATTTGGGTCGTAACACAACATCTTATCTAACTCTTATACAACTTTGAGATCTTCTAATTTCAGCTATACACACTCTCGACTCACTAACCCTGAATTAAAGAGAAATAAAAGATGAGTTACATCAAATGACAAGATCAAACCGAATCTATTCTTGATGTCAATGATTTGCATTGCTTTAGTGCATTAGCTATAGTTAATTTTGTTGTAAAGATTTGTCTGAATCATGTCAACAGTCCTTATTCCTTGGATTTTAGATCTCTGTTTCAAACTAGATAAATTTAAGATGCATTCCCACATATATAGTTACCCTAGGTTACTCTTTGAGAGTATGTAGCCTCAAATACTTCTAATTTTTTAATCATGCTTTTAGCTTTTAAAATAATAACATGACCCTTAATTTTTTCCTCCCCTAATTGGTCTTTCCCTATTGTTGCAACCCTGCCCCCCTACTTACAGCTTTAACTCATGATGGCACTTTCTGTAGGCTCATGTGTGGCGCATCCAAAGGAAAACCAGCTCAAAATTTAGTTTCTGCAAGACTGGGGTCGACTCATGGAAAGCTGGGGTCGACCCATGAAGAGCTGGGGTTGACCCCAGTGAAGGAAGGGTCGACCCTAAGAAGTCACAGGGAGACGACAGAGAGCACTTCTCTGTCGGTCTCAGGTGGGGTCGACCCCTGACTGTTAGGGGTCAACCCCAGTGAAGGAAGGATCGACCCCAGGAAGTCACAGGGAGACGACAGAGAGCTGTTTTCTGTCGTCAGGGGTCGACCCCAGTGAAGGAGGGGTCGACCCCTGTCTGTGAGGGGTCGACCCCTGATATGTAGGGGTCGACTCCAACGCCATGCCGGGTGTGCCATTCAGTCAATGATGGGAATTTTTGGTCTTTGACTGGCTTAGGGACTTCATGATTTATGTTCCTAAGTCATTCTTGGGCTAGATTTAGACTCAAGGGAAGAGAGCATGTAAGTCATGGACTTGGGTTGAGTGCTTTCTAATGTGGCTTAGGGGTAGATTGAGTTGGCTTGGGATTAGACTAAAATTGAGAGCCTATATAAAGGCTTGATGTAATCAGTTTTAGGGTTATCACTTGTATTATTTCCTGAAGAAATAAGAGCCGCTAGAAAATTTTCTCTCACGTTCTCTCTTCTCTTCCTCTTCTTCTCCACGAAAATCCTAGTTTGTGTTTGTGATTCTTCATCTCTTCTTCCTTCTTTCCCCACGCGGCCTGACGCCCTAGGGGATGCCCTAGGTTAGCGGATATCAGGGATTCACACGCTTCCGCACAGCGCCAACAATTGGTATCAGAGCGAGGTTTTGGCGTAGGAAAGAAGAAACGAAGGAATGACATCAAGAGGAAAACAGTCCGCTTATCTCCCTTCAAGGTGATTTCTCAAATCAGATTTGTGTTTATTTGTGATTGTGGTCTGGCCAACCATGAACAATAATATGAAGGTGGAGTTTGAGAAGTTTAATGGAAAGGAAAGCTTCTCTATGTGAAAGGTCCGGGTGGAGGATCTCTTGGTGCAAAACTATCTGGATTCGGCCTTGGAGGACAGGCCGGAGGCTATGACAGATAAGAAATGGTTTTTTTTGGAGAAAAGGGCTTGCGCTGCCATCAGAGGATGCTTGGCGGATTCAGCCTTGTACAGCGTTTTAGAGGAGAAGACACCCAAGGGATTATGGACAAAGTTGCATACCATGTATATGGGGAAGAATATATGCAACAAGTTGATGTTGAAGAAACAATTGTACAGCCTTCGGATGCATGAAAGTGGAGATATTGTTCTTCATATTCAGAGGTTTGACCAGGTTTGCAATGACTTGCAGACCCTTGGGGTGAAGATGGAAGAGGAGGATAGATCTCTACTCTTGCTTTGCTCGCTGCCAGGTTCTTATGATCTTTTGGTTACTACTTTGCTGTATAAGAAGGAGACGCTGAATTATGAAGACAATTCCTGTGCTAAGGTCCAATGAGCAAAGAGAAAGATTGACAAAGGATGGAGTTCCTCAGGAAGGTCTTACTGTCGGAGAGAGGCCTGGAAGAGGGAAGGAACGGAGTAAGCAAAGGGGACGATCAAAGTCCAAGAAAGGCAAAAAAGAGTTCAGATACTACAAGTGCAATGAAGCAGGACACTTGAAGCGGAATTGTCCGCTTTGGAAGAAGCTTCAGGGAGAGAAGAATGGCAAGGATTCAATCAATGCCGTGGCTGATCTCAAGGTGGAGGATGACCTTTTGGTAGTTTCGGATGATCACAGGATCAACACGGATATCTGAACAATGGATTCAGTCTGCTCTCATCACTACATACCAAATCGGTCTTGGTTTGCTACATACACCAAAATCGATGAGGGGGGTGTGACATTAGGAGATGATCATCCTTGCAAGGTGGCCGGCATTGGGACCATCAAGGTGAGGATGTTTGATGGGATGGTGCGGACTTTTACCAATGTAAAGCACGTTCCGGGTCTGAAAAAGAATCTAGTGTCACTTGGCTACTTGGAGAAGAACGGTTACAGCTTTAGTTGCCGTTGCAGGAGTGATATTTTGAATATATCCACAGGAGCTATAGTTGTGATGAAGGGAAGGAGGTTGGAGAATAATTTGTACAGGATGGAAGGATCGGTGGCATGGTATGCTGTACCGATCGGTACAGGTCGGTATCGAGCGTACCGTACCCGTATCGATGGATACCGGTATCGGTACGCCAGTGTCAGTACGCCTGACGTACCGCGTACCGTACCGTACCGACATTCGGTACGCTTATGCTAGTGCGGCACCGGTACGGGGTTCGGTACCGGTACGGCGAACCTTGGTCCGTGGTTTGTGGGGGATCCGAAACAGCAGCAGTGGTACAGGGCCAGCAGAAAGCATATCGTTTGTGGCATTACCGCTTGGGCCACATGGGAGATCGTGGTATGAAGATGCTGAGCAAAGATGGACTGATATCGGATCTGGATGGAGGAGTTCCAGAGGTGTGTGAGCCTTGCCAGTTAGGGAAGCAACATAGGGTGAAGTTTTCTACCAGTACTACACGCAGCGGTGGTCCCCTGGAGTTAGTGCACACGGATGTTTGGAGATCGGCCCCGGTCATAGCCAGGAATGGGGCAAGATATTTTCTAACTCTTATTGATGACTTTTCAAGGAGAGTTTGGGTGTACTTCTTGAGGAAAAAGTGAGTTCTTCTCTAAGTTCAAAGCCTGGAGGGTGGAGGTAGAAAAAAAGAAGGAATGCTGCATGAAGTGTGTGCGGTCCGACAATGGTGGCGAATTCACAAGTAAGGAGTTTCTGAAATTTTGCGAAGATTGTGGGATCAAGAGGCAATTTTCAGTGAGGAAGACTCCTCAACAGAATGGGGTGGCCGAAAGGATGAACAGGACTCTCATGGAGAAAGCTAGATGTATGAGATTGCAGGCAGGGCTTCCCAAGGTGTTTTCGGTGGACACAGTAGACACAGCTTGCTACTTGGTGAATCGATCTCCTCATACAAAGCTAGATGGGAGGATTTCAGAGGAGCTATGATCTGGAAAGAAGGTGGAGGTTGGCCATCTTAGAGTATTTGGGTGCACGGCATTTGTGCACATTGATCCCAGTGAGCGGAGCAAGTTGGATGCCAAGTCACGAAAAATGGTGTTCATAGGATATTCGCATGGAGTCAAGGGTTATCGGCTGTGGGATCCCTTGGAGAAAAAGACTACTATCACTAAGGATGTGGTCTTTGATGAGAATTCAGTCCTAAAGATGCAAAGGGTGAAAGAAGAGCGGGGGAGAACCAACTGGACAGGGTTGGACAGCTAACTTCTTATTCAGTTTTACTTTTTGCAAGTGCACCAAAAGGGCATGAAATTCAGGTGGAGCACCAGTCAGAGGTGCCTCCACATGTGAAGAGGAGCGAGATGCTAACTCGGAGACGAGATGTGCAAAGGGAGGAACAAGATCCCAGCAGAAGCATCGGAGTCGCACTGCACAAGCCTAAGCGGATTGTGAGGCAGTCGGAGAGGTATGGTTTTGGCGAAACCATGTCTTATGCATTGGTTGCTGTGAATGGAGATTTGGAGACCTATAAGGAGGCAGTGGCACGCCAGGATAGCGATAGGTGGGTCCAAGCTATGGCAGAGGAGATGCAGTCTCTCCAGAAAAATCAGACTTGGCGGTTGGTGCAGTTGCCAAGTGGAAAGAAGCCTATTGGATGCAAGTGGGTGTTCCAATGCAAGTAAGGACTTTCAGATAGAGAAGGCATCAGATACAAGGCCAGGTTAGTGGCTAAGGGATACTCCCAGAAGGAGGGTATTGATTATAATGAAGTATTCTTCCCAGTTATTCGACATACTTCTATTCGGATGCTGTTGAGCATTGTTGCCATCCAGGATTTGGAGTTGGAGCAAATGGATGTTAAAACAGCCTTCCTCCATAGGAATTTGGAGGAGAAGATTTATATGGAGCAGCCAAAGGGGTTTGGTGAGCTAGGGTCAGAAGGAAAGGTCTGTTTGCTACAGAGATCACTCTATGGGTTGAAGCAATCATCAAGGCAATGATACTTGCGGTTCGACATATATGTGAGGAGCATTGGCATGACCAGATGAAAGTATGACCCTTGTGTCTATGTGAAAACTCTTAAGGATGAGTCTAGATCATATCTACTCTTGTATGTAGATGACATGCTGATTGCTTGCAAGAGTAGAGGAATTGTGGAAGACTTAAAGGTAGCTTTATCTCGAAAATTTGAGATGAAGGATTTGGGTCCAGCCACGAAGATTCTAGGCATGGAGATTCTCATGGATAGAACCAAGAAAATGCTGTATTTATCTCAGGAAGGTTACATCAGAAAGGTATTGCGGAGATATGGCATGGATGGAGCGAAACCGGCGGCATTACCAATAGCTGGTCATGTCAGTTTTTCGAAGACAATGTTATCACAGATTGAGGTGGAAGCTGAGATGAAGAGCATTCCATATGCTTCAGGAGTTGGGAGTTTGATGTATGCCATGGTCTGTTGTAGACCAGATCTTGCACATGCAGTTAGCCAAGTCAACAGGTTCATGGCTAACCCTGGCAAGGAGCATTGGAGAGCACTGAAAGGTGTTTTTAGATACTTGGTGGGCATAGTTGGAGTTGGTATTTGCTATGGACAGGAAGGTAGCAAGGAGAAGAATTCCAACATGATCAAGGAGAACCAGAGCCGGATGATTGGTTTTGTGGATGCGGATTACGGAGGAGACATGGACACACGGCGTTCTACCACATGTTATGTGTTTTGCTTGAATAGAGGTCCAGTGCATGGAGATCAAGCTTGCAATCAATCACGGCATTGTCTACAACGGAAGCGGAGTATATTGGCATCACAGAAGCTGCCAAGGAAGCTCTATGGTTGAAAGGATTGGCATTGGAAATGGGATTTGCACAGGAGGCTGTCAGGGTGCATTGTGATAGCCAGAGTGCATTATGTTTGGTTCAAAACTCGGTCTCTCATGCGAGGACCAAACATATTGACATGAGGTACCACAGGATTAGGAAGTTGGTGGAAGAACATGAAGTGGAGCTAGCCAAAGTTCATACGAAGGAGAACCTGGCAGATGCACTGACCAAGACTCTTCCAAGGGATGGCTTCCTTAGGTGTGTGACGTTGATGGGATTAATGGACTAGGAGAAGCTTGCAGAGGCTTTGGAGCGCCAAGGTGGAGATTGTAGGCTCATGTGTGGTGCATCCAAAGAAAAACCAGCTCAAAATTCAGTTTCTGTAAGGCTGGGGTCGACTCATGGAAAGCTGGGGTCGACCATGAAGAGCGGGGGTTGACCCTGGTGAAGGAAGGGTCGACCCCAAAAAGTCATAAGGAGACGACAGAGAGCATTTCTCTGTCAGTCTTAGGTGGGGTCGACCCCTAACAGTCAGGGGTCGACTCCTGGGGTCCACCCCAGTGAAGGAAGGGTCGACCCCTGAAGTATTGGGGTCGACCCTGATATGCAGGGGTCGACTCAAACGTCGTGCCAGGCGTGCTATTCAGTCAATGACGGAAATTTTTGGTCTTTGACTAGCTTAGGGACTTCATGATTTATGTTCCTAAGGGTCTAAGTCATTCTTGGGCTAGGTTTAGACTCAAGGGAAGAGAGCATGTAAGTCATGGACTTGGGTTGAGTGCTTTCTAATGTGGCTTAGGGGGAGATTGAGTTGGCTTGGGATTAGACTAAAATTGAGAACCTATATAAAGGCTTGATGTAATCAGTTTTATGGTTATCACTTGTATTATTTCCTGGAGAAATAAGAGCCGCCAGAAAACTTTCTCCCACGTTCTCTCTTCTCTTCCTCTTCTTCTCCACGAAAATCCTAGTTTGTGTTTGTGATTCTTCATCTCTTCTTCCTTCTTTCCCCACACGGCCTGACGCCCTAGGGGACGCTCTAGGTTAGCGGATATCAGGGATCCACACGCTTCCGCACAGCGCCAACACTTTCAGCCACCTCCAAGTCATTCATCTTGCCTTCAGCTCCTTACTGCTTACCTCTCTCCATTTGGGCACTCAATTGCCTTTGGTTGAGTGCCTTATCTTGTCAAAACATCCATTCCTCATCTTCTTTGCTTTCCCCTTGTCTCTACCACCTTCCGCTCTTCCTCAAGACTTCTTCAATAGGTTCCTTGTTTGGGTGATGGATTTAAGGTTGCTGCTTGAGGTGACTAGTGGTAGGATCTCAAGTGATATCCCATTGGTGGCTTCCCTTGCAATGCTTTGGGTAATGGATCTTAGCCAAAGTTGGCAATGGTGGTGGTGTTGAATGTGGTTTTTGAGCATAGGAACTTGTGTGGAGGTGGCAAATAGAGAGAAGGTGTTGAAGAGAAGGGGTTGAGCTTTATTTGAGAACGGGTGTAGTAGGACAGTTATTGGTTGTAAAAACTCAGAGGTGGATGTTGGTGGTTGGTAACTTGGGAGCAGAAAAGGAAGAGAACGTGGATGGGACCATTGGAACGGGGGAATTTGCTGCAGTTGTCTAAAGAGGTGACAACAATATATGATGGTAATTGGTTGATTGAGGGATTTTTTTTTTTCTTGGGGTGGGGGGGGGGGGGGGTTAGAAACAGGTTGAATCCAAGGTGTTTGGGGATAGAGGGTGTTGTAGGTTAGCATATAATATTTCATTTATTTTTTATTTTGTGATGCCCCTCGGGCCAAGCTTGTCTATTTCGACTATCTTTTGTTTTAGCTTTTTAACACAACCTCTGATGCATCAATTGGACATGATTTGGGCTAGTTTTAGTCTATTTTAGCTTGTATGGGGGGTGTCCATGCCCACTTTAGTCATCACATGCAAGTTACATGAAGACTAAGTGACTGAATGACATTGCAGGTATAATTAATAAAATTAGGGAGCACCAAACCTAGGACTAGATGTTCTAGATTTAAAGAAACCAAGATTGGGTGGCTAGGATTGATTAGGGTGATTAAGATTGAAAAGAAACCCTAGACCGGCGGATTTTTCAAAACTCCATAGACATGCAGAAGAGAAATGCTATCCCCACTCGGACCAAGACATAACTTCCGGTAAACTACTTGGAGCTCACGTGGCCCATGCCTAATGCCTCTCCATCAAACCGTACGCTTTTCTTTCTTTCTTTTTTTTTTTTTTTTGAGCATACAGGTGTCTCCTCTTCTTTCTTGCTTCCATACAGGCTAGGAAGGGCCCACCTTTTCTTTCTTTGGCCGACAAATCCTATTCCACTTTCTCTGAGTTTTATGCCTCCTATTCCCTTCTCTTCCAATAGCATATCTTAATTGATCTAGGAACCCTAGAAAACTATTAAGAGGGTCTAGGGCTGTACAAAAGGTAGATCTGATGCTGTTTTGTTCTTTGTGGCTGCTGCTTCCCTTTGTATGCTTCTCTGGTGTCCTTCTGAGCACCTTGGTGTGTGGATCCAAAGGCCTAGTCTCTCAGTTGGCTGTTTCTCCATGTGGCATGGAGGTCACTCATGAATAGCGAGTCCATCCACTGGTGACATCCTTTCCTCTTCCTCTCGATCTTTTCTTTCTTAACCTCCTTGTTTCAAAATCATTCATCGTCTACTCAGTTTTTGGGTTTTTTACTCTTAGATCTAGCGAAGATCGATGGACAAGCTATCCTTCAGTTGATTTTGTTATTTGACATCTATTTTACAAAATAATAAAGTTAGATGAAGTTATATATAATAAAATATGAGCCGATTGGATAGAGCGGAGAGGCGTTTTTAGTATTAACAATTAAAACATACCTTGGGGACTTGAAGGAAGATTTTAGAAGACAATTATAAGGCTTGCATATTTCACTATTTGAGATATATTTTACAAAATAGTAGAGTTAGATGAAGTTATGTGTAATAAAATAAGAGCTGATTGGATAAAGTGAAGAGGTGCTTTTGGTATTATATGATTGAAATAGACCTTGGTGACTTAGAAGAAAATTTTATAAGACAATTACAAGTCTTGTGATACTCTAATGCTTAGAATATTGGGCACTAAAGAGGGTTTAACAGAACAATTTGAATAGCACAGATTTAAAAATGATTATATTAGAAGTGTTCTAGGGGATGTAAAACTTCAGGACAAAGCGATGCTTAATTTATGAGATGGTATTGGTATGTACAACCAAGAACTAAGGGGTTTTTAGTATTAAGGAGTACTTTATTGAATAATGTAGGAAAGGGAGGAGGAAACCTCAAGTAACATGAAGGATTTCCAGAAAAGTTATGAAAAAGCTTAAATAGCAGTAGAGGTAGCTTTAAATAGGAATTTTTGGTAGAAGAGGATTTATAAAGCCAATCTTGAATGGTTGGGGCAAGGCTTGATGTTTATGGTTAGGGATCTTCGTTTGTTGTTCCTTTTTATTAATGGACTCAAAGAGAAGATCTCATCAATGTTTTTTTAGTTTAATCGTGTAAACCCCTACTTTGATGTTTTTGATCACATTGGAGTATGGAGGACAAGATCAATTAGTATTTTAGAAGGCAACAGTAGTTTGCAGACAGTTAAGGCCTTAAGGGATTGCATAGTGTGGTACAAGCGCACATGCTATTGTGTATGTGGTTGTATTTTTTAAACACAACATGAAGATACAGAACAATGATAATAAAAAAAATGATAACCTAACTAAGAGCTAGCACTTGATAGGGAAATTGGACATTATTAACAAAGTAACATTGTTAACAATACTCAGATCCAACATGCCCAAAACCTGAATCCAGCCTACTTAAAACCTATATCTGTCTTGATCACCCACTTTCTTAAATCCACGTAAAAGTGGGCTGCATTATATAACCACATAATGCTAAGGGGGCTGCCTATTCAGTAGCATCCACATATGTAGCCACATACCTCACTTTAGAAAACCCATTAAGGCCAACTTATATAATGGTATTGAATGATTTCGAGTTGGTACTTTCTACTAACTTACATCTTATTGATATGTTTCATCTTTTGCTATTAAAAGATTTCCCCTTATATTTATTATTTTTTGAATTTGATATTTTGGGTCACCTTGACCTCTCATTGGACTCCTGTCTACCATTTACAATCTTTCTATAACATTGTTAATTGATAGTTCTTGTTATTGTTGAACACATATTTATGGGATCTCCAATTGTGAATATTCTTTTTATTATCCACCACTCGAATCCTCTGACCCTGTTTTTTTTAAAGAAGTTTTTGGTTCACTATCATTTGCTTTTGCCATATGGGGACTCTACATGAGTTGAATAAGATTGGATTGGAAATTTTCGTTGTTATTTTAATAATAAGTAGGTTTTTTAATGATGTTGTCTTATTGTGGAATGTTATGCCATATCCCATCATTATATGGATCCATATGACACGAGAGTTCGCTAAAATGATTTCATCTCCTGTCTACCAGTATACATTTGATGGTGGTTTTGGATGCTCTTAAATGAACGAAGACCTTGCTCTGTATTGAAGCTCCATGGTGCTTCTAAAGGATGTCTTGGCCCTTAGATCATTGTAATCTTGACATCTTTTTAGTCACCAATTAAGAAAAAAGATATGCATTAGTTGTCCATAATTTGATGGTTTTATTGTATCCAAATTCTCTAGTGAATTTCTTTAAGATATTCTCAATTATATGACTGATTATATAGTGCCATCTCCATTCTCCAAGCACTGTCAATAACATATCCAACTCTACAAAATGCTTGGGGAAATTATCCTGCTTAATCTTTGGGAGTCTGAATTTAATTGTCCTTTGGAAAAGTGTGCATGGTGGAACGACCGATGTATGATCAAGTAGAATTCAATACATTTGACTAAGTAGAATAGATCAATTAATAAGATGATTTGCGAAGTTGAATGATGGTTCTCCCAAATGAAGAAGTTTCTAGAGAGTTAGCATGATCCTTGACTAGGAGACTCTCTTTAGCTACTTTTTCTTTCCTACTTTTGGAATATATCTTTGTTTATTGCCATCATGAAGTCGCATGCCTCTTCATCACTTGCACTCTAAACATTGTTCACCTTTGTTATAAAGATATGTTGTATTTTAAGTTCTTTGAAGGGGAAAAATAGTACAACTAAACCAAATCTTCAACTAATCTAGAGGGACATTGTTAAGCTCGATATTCATTGTTGACCCATTCCTTATCAATTTAAGCTTTTGGGTCAATTTGTTAATTAACATGGTATCAGAGCTTAGGTTTGCTGGAGGTCAGGAGTTCGAATCCCTCCTATACTAATTGTTTATTTAATTTAACATGGTCATTATGTCGACTCATTCCAGTCATTACATTTGTTATCTTGACTCATTTTAAGACATTGTGGTACCTCCAAATGCATGGTTCAGGCCGCCAATGAGGGATGGTGTTAAGCTTGATATATATTGTTGGCCCATTCCTTATTTTAGGGTCTATTGGTTAGTTAATCGAAGTTAATCTTATTTTAAATACCTGGTGTAATCTGTTTAAGTATAGCCACATCCCACAATTTGCCTCCAAGCATACCAAGGTCTGAAAAATTCGTTGATACGATATGTATGCAGTTATATGTATTGTGCTAATGCCTTGATGGTACAAGGGGGCATCGATTGCCAAATACCACCAACTAAGCCACACCCAAATTGCTCAAACTGACCCCACATCAAGCAGTTTAGAGTGGATTGAGATCCATTTGCCTCGAATTGAGCCGGAATTGGCCTTGAACTGAGTGTTGCCATGGCTCATGATGACTAAACAACCTATTCTCAAATTGTTCACCATATGGAGTTGCAAATGAAGTGAGAGAGAAGGGAAGACAGCCTAGGGAGATTGGCATATAGGATCAAAGTATTTTTTTTGATTTTTGGGGCTACAAGATCATTAGAGTTGGGTAAATCTTCTCTGTCCTCTCTTTCTTATTCCTTAGTTCTCCAAAAAATCCAAGTGGAATTTTATGTTTAATTGAAAAGAATTATGGGGGATTTTTTTTTCACAAATGAGGACTAATTGTTGTTTGATTGTTGGTTTCATTCATTAGAGCATGAATCCAGGATCAAGTCAATAGTTTTTGAGGTTTTGGGGCATATCCTGAAACCTATGCCCAAATATTATGTAAATTTCAGAATAATCCAAAAAGGTGTACTGAGGGCATAATGGCTCTATCTTTGCACATCCATCGATACCTTTTGTCAGCACAATCCTTGATACTTGATCCATACCATACCGTCCCCTCATTAGCATGCCCCAGTACCTTGATATTTTGAACCTTGATAGTTTTTTCCCTCACTATTACCAACTGTGTAAGGCAGATTTTTGTAGTGCTCCCAAAATACATGTTTGCTTGTCTTAGAAGCGCCATACTATTTCTTGGAGGTGAAATAACTTGCTCATATTGTTGGTTGCTTTAGTCAGCAGAATTTTTTAGGTGGTGTGGTAAGTCATCTGACAAGAATATTATGTAGATTGGTTGCTCAAGTTGTAGAATTAAATTCTCGGCCTCTGCATGAGGTATACCTGAAATTTTACATATTTTAATGGATTCTAAGTGCAAGCTGACAATGACCTTATGCTGCATCTAGATGTTACTTGTATGCAATTTTCTGTAAAAAAATCTGGTGACTTTAGATTTTAATAAATTTGGCAAAGACATGTTTTTTAGGTCAAGTGATGGTTCTAATCCTAAACAT